>NW_028226548.1:0-33592 GCF_052327205.1 Somniosus microcephalus
GTGGAGAGAGAAACAGAGTTAATGTTTCAGGTCGATGACCCTTCGTCAGAACTGAGAGCCACCTGGCTGCTCCCATCATCACACGCATGCTGTCTGGAGGCTGAGTCCTAATGGCAGCTTAAGATCGCTGTGAGCAGAGACCATGGTAATTCTACCAGGTACCAGAATCACTCTCACACTGTAGCCCCGAACTTGTGTTCAAATTTGAATTCAGTCTTTACGAGATCCTGGATTCTACACTCTAGCACCATAACATTCCTGAGAAATTCTGAAAAACTGTTGAATACCCTCTTGCCTTGAGCATCTACTGCAGATGATAGTATAGATGTTTGGTGGCCAATTCTGGCCTGCAGATCTGTGCATACTTGCTGTATGGCCGTGGTTAAGTGGTCAATACTTCTCTGCATTGAGGGAAGTTACAGGAAAGTCTTGTTTAAACGGCACTTAAATATCCGGAATACTCTATTAACCGGCAAAATTCTCGCTCCGAAAACAACACCTCAATAACCGGCAATGTTGCCGAGTCCGAGTCTCCCTCAGTGGCCGAGTTAGTCAGTGGGGGTAGTTCTCCAAATTGCCACAACTCGGCTTCTTGGCGCTGTCGGAAGTCAGAACACCTCAATACCCCTGTAACAGGAGTCTGACTCTCCCATGCTGCTGGTAGTCTCTTCTGATCCGCCATTTTACAGGGGTACTGTGTGTCTCCCACGCTGCTGGTAGTCTCTTCTGATCCGCCATTTTACAGGGGTACTGTGTGTCTCCCACGCTGCTGGTAGTCTCTTCTGATCCGCCATTTTACAGGGGTACTGTGTGTCTCCCACGCTGCTGGTAGTCATTGCATTGCATTATGGAAATCCCAAAAGTTGTTCCAAGCAAAAGGAAGAGAGTGCTGTTAACTTTAAAACAGAAAATCGACATATGCCAACGACTAGAAAGGGGAGAGAAGCGTATCAACATTATGAATGAATTCAAAATCGGTTCATCAACAACCTATGACATCAAATCGCAGAAGGATAAGCTGCTCAAGTTTTATTCAAGCTCGGAGACATCTAAGAGTGTAGAGAAACGGCATACGCTTCGTAAGCCTACGCCTGAAGAGCTGGATACCATGCTTTATGAGTGGTTTTCTCTTAAGCGTTCAGAGGGTGTTCCGATTTCCCGACCCATGCTAATCGAAAAAGCGAAGGGTTTCTACGCAAAGGTGGAGCTCACTGACAAGTGTGCTTTCTCCGAGGAATGGCTAATGTGCTTCAAGGTACGGCACGGGATACGACGACTCGATATTTCCGGGGATAAGAAATCAGCTGATCATGACGCCGCAGAAGAATACTGCGATTATTTCAATCGGATTGTGCAGCAACATGATTTGTCGCCAGCACAGCTATACAATGCCGATGAAATTGGCTTATTTTGGAGGTTTTTGCCAGAATCAACGCTTGCTGGGGTTAGTGAGGCTAATGCTTCAGGTTACAAGAAAAATAAAGATTGTGTAACCATGCTAACATGTGCGAACGCTACTGGATCACACCGGGTTAAACTTCTTGTCATTAGGAAGTATAAAAATCCCCATGCATTTAAAAATGTGAGGCACTTACCTGTTGAGTACAAAGCTCAAAGAAATGCTTGGATGGATAAGGAAATCTTTTCGAATTGGTTCCATCATATTTTTGTTCCATCTGTGAGGGAACATTTCCGTAGAAGAGGGAAACCTGAAGATAGCAAATGCATTTTATTGCTTGATAATTGTAGAGCCCATCCGCATGAATCCAAGTTGGTTTCGGGAAATATGTTCACCATTTATTTGCCACCAAATGTAACTTCTCTCATACAACCCATGGACCAGGGCGTTATCCAAAATTTCAAGTGTCATTACAAGAAAGACTTCCTACGTAAACTGATAAGCCAAGATGACAATATTCACGCATTTCAGAAGGAATACAATCTTAAAGATGCCATCTTTAATGTTGCATGTTCCTGGAACTTGGTGAAAGGTCACACTTTGAGACAAGCCTGGTGCAAATTGTGGCCTTCTGTAATGTTTGCTGAAGGTTCTTCTTCAGAGGAGGAATTTCATGGGTTCAATGTTCGTCCCAAGAGTACAGTAATGGAAATGGCTGGCATGGTGAAAAATGTACACCCAGCAAACCCTCTACATCACCTCAGTGAAAGTGATATTGAGCAGTGGGTTGATGCAGATAGAGAACTTGCTGTTGTGCATATGCTAAGTGATGATGAAATAATGGAGAATGTTTTGAATCCAAAGGAAGAAAAGGAAAGTGAGATGGAAAGTGAAGAGGATGAGATTTCTGAAGAGAAGAAGATTTCTTGGGCTAAAGCTGCAGAAGGATTTGCTTTATTCCTCAAATTTGCTGAAAGGCATCCTTGCTATTCTGCCCAAGAAGTTATGCACTTCCATATTCTGCATTCCACCTTTCTACAAAAAAGGCAAGAGTCCACTAAGCAAGCAGACATCTGGGACATGTTTAAGAAAGCTTCCAAAAGAGTTGAAGCAGTGGAAGTGCCTGAAGAATCTGTTGAAGTGCATGATCCTGATGACCCAGCTGACATGGATATTCCTGATGAACCAGTTGACTTGGAATAAGTGTACAGTCAACCACAGTACTTTATACTGTACTGTACAGTCGTTTATAAGTTTTGTTTTACTGTTAAGTAATTAAAGAGTTATGGATTACCCTCAACTGGCAGTACTGTACTTAATCAAGCATCTTCCACCATCCATTTAACACAACATTCTGTAGGTGAGTACCCAATTACTGTACCCTGCACATTTCTTGATTTTTTAATTTTCCTTTGTTAAAAATAGCCTCATTAGATAACCCTCTCCGTCATCCGAAAATTTTGATAAACCGGCAACACGCCATTCCCGTTGGTGCCGGATAAAAAAGTTTCCTGTACTTGTTCAGATGCTCGTGCTTGTGAAAGATCAACCTTTCCATCCATGGCCAGGTGTGATCGGAAAAGAAAGAAAGAAAAAAACTTGCACTTATATAGCGTCTTTCATGAACTCAGGACATCCCGAAGCACTTTTGAAGTGTAGTCACTGTTGTAATGTAGGAAACATGGCAGCCACTTTGCACACAGCAAGGTCCCACAATCGGCAACGTGATAATGACCAGATTATTGTTTACGTGATGTTGGTTCAGGGGCAAATATTGGACATGACACTGGGAAGAACTCCCCCACACTTCTTAGAAATAGTGCCATGGGATCTTTTACGTTCACCTGAGAGGGCAGACGGGGCCTCAGTTTAACATCTCATCCGAAAGACGGCACCTCCTACAGTGTAGCACTCCCTCTGTACTGTAATGAAGTACCAGCCTAGATTTTGTGCTCAAGTCTCTGGGACTTGATTCCACAATCTTCTGACACAGAGGCAAGAGTGCTACCAACTGAGCCACAGCCAACACAAAGCAACTTTGCAGAGCCTTCAGCAATGAAGACCTCAGTACTATAACCGCTAGCATTTCTTCAGCTTCTACCTCTATTGCTTCCTCACCTGTGATATGTAACTCAGCTTCCTGTTGCAAATCACTACAGCCTCCAATGTGTCTGAACTGGTGTACACTATATCTGCTGTGTATGATGTTAATTATTCAGGTGAGAGCTGCTATACTAAAGCACAGACCTGTTTCATTTCCTGGGTTTGGGGCCTTTTGTAGAAATTCAAAATTGCACAATATGGACATGAGGTCAATGGAAAGTATATCGCAGTAGCAAAAACAAAGCGAAAAAAACCCATCAAATTCTGGAATTCTGAAACAAAAACAGAAAATGCTGCAAATACATTACAGGTCCATCAGCATCTGTAAAAATTATACGATATATAAGTCTGCGGATGGAAACCAAAAGGCAGCAAAATCTATGCAGTTCCCTCAAAATGCTGTGGTATTAAAACCTGGTATTAAAACCTTAAGTATAATTTGTGGATCGCAGTTAATTCTTCTAACTTCCTTTTCACGCTCAGTGCAGAATCGCTGACTGAAAATAAAATAGATTAAAACACATTTCCCAGTGTAACAAACTTCTGTCCCTATCTCGGACAGCTGCATAATGTTTCTACGAGAGACCATAAAAATGATCAGTAAAACAATCCATGAGAGTATGTCTTGATAATGAATTGTTTTAATGGTTTCAGGGGTGACCAAGAACATATTATTATGCCAAAGGGTTATAAAATATGAATCTTTTTGTGAATGTTTGATTTATACTGGCAACCCTTTATGGTCTTAAAGTGAAATAATCTTAATCAACATAGCTGTTATGCTGAAAGAACACGTTATTATTTGGTTTATATCTTGCTGTGCATAGAAACCGTTCATTTAATTGCGGAGTAATTGGTTTTGTAGTGTCCGTGTGTAGATAAAGACACTGAAGACAGGAGTTGGTTCATAGGTATTTACTAAGCAAGTCTGGGGGGGGTTTCTAAAGGATATACACAATACACAGGCTTATATAGCCCAAGTGGCAATTACCGGCATTACGCACACCTGGGGCTCTTAAAGGCACATACACCATAATTGCTCTTAAAGGCACATACACCACAATTCCTCCCCTTCTAGCTAACTAGTACATCATATTTTAAGTAATTATTAATTACATGTTATATGCAAAATAATATACATTGCTGTATTAATTAATTATAAGTTAGTCTCTCAGGAGGCTTCCTGACTAGGTCCGGATAACGCCTCGGGGGTGTAGTAGTTTCTGGTGGTGTAGTAGGTTCTTCTGGCAAGGCTGATTCGGCTTGAAGGCCAGTGTCGGGTTCATCGGGCTCCAGTATCACCGGATCGGAGGTAGATATGGGTATCTCTACTTCATCGTTAGATGTATAGCGTGGTGGTGTAGGTTGTCCCTTTTCGGATGACTTGATGATTTGGTCAGCATGGCGCCTTATTATGCTGTCTCCGATGTCCACGGTATACATCAGTGGTCCTAATCGTGTGCAGATAGTTCCAGGCTGCCATTTCTCGGTACGGTAGTCCCGGGCCAAAACCGGTTGGCCTATCTGGAAGGCCCTAGTTGGCCTTTCATTCATGCCCTGAAACTGCCGGTTCTCCACGTCCCTTCGGATGTTGGGCTTGACCAAATCCAGCCGGCATCTTAGGTTTCTATTGTAGAACATCATGGCGGGAGTTTGGTTAGTAACCATATGCGTTGCATTCCTATATGCAAATAAGAAGTTATCCACCTTGTGCTGAAGTTTTATGTCTTCATTACCCATGGCCTTGATGGCCTTCTTGAAGGTCTGGACAAACCTTTCAGCCAATCCATTGGTGGCGGGATGGTATGGGGCGGACGTGTAGTGCTTTACCCCATTGTTCTTTAAGAACTTTCTGAATTCTTCGGACACAAATTGCGGTCCATTATCAGAACATATCTGCTCCGGCAGCCCATTCCTGGCAAATATGGTCCTTAATACTGTGATGGTTTTTTCCGTGGTGGTGGAGGACATCTTTATTACCTCCGGCCACTTGGAGTGTGCATCAACTGCGATTAAGAACATTGAGTCCATAAATGGACCAGCAAAGTCGATGTGCACCCTTTGCCAGGGAGATGAGGGCCACTCCCATGGATGTAGAGGGGCCTGTGGCGGAGCATTTTGGACCTTCTGGCATCCTAGGCAGCTCTTGGTCATGTCTTCGATGTCTCCATCGATACCTGGCCACCATACAAATGCCCTAGCTAGGTTCTTCATTTTCACTCCACCCAGATGCCCCTCGTGAAGCTCCTTTAGCACTTTATCCTGGAGTTTGGGTGGAATCACCACTCTGGATCCACACATCAAGGTTCCTCGGCACACTGACAGCTGTTCTCTTCTTTGCGAGAATGCTGGCAACAGTGGTTCGCCATGTGCTGGCCATCCCTTCACTGTTAAATCGTAGACCCGTGAGAGAGTAGGGTCATTTCTTGTCTCCCTTTCAATGGCAGAATTTGTCACCGGTAGACATTCCACTATGGTAGAGTGGAATATCTCTACTGGGTCTACTGTAGGTGCCTCTTCTATTGTTGGCAACGGTAGGCGTGATAAACCGTCAGCATTCCCATGTTGTTTTGACCCTTTGTATTCAATGTTGTATTGGTGTGCTCCTAGAAAAAGGGACTACCTCTGTAGTCTTTGTGCCGTCATAATGGGGACACCTTTTTTAGGGTTGAATATGGAGATGAGGGGTTGATGGTCAGTCAGCAAGGTAAATTTTTGTCCGTGTAGGTAATGGTTGAATTTCTTCACTCCCCATACCAGGCTGAGTGCTTCCCTGTCTATCTGGGCATAGTTACGCTCAGCTGAGTTCAATGAGCATGACGCAAAAGCTATCGGCCGTTCCGAGCCATCAGGGAATCTATGGGACAATACCGCTCCTATGCCGTAAGGGGATGCATCGCACGCCAGTCTGATTGGTAGTGATGGGTTGTAATGAGCCAAAATTTTCTCGGATGTGATTAAGTCTTTACATTTATGGAAGGCACATTTACAGTCTTCGTTCCATTTCCAAATCACTCCTGTCTGTAGAAGATCATTAAGAGGGTGTAGAATAGTTGATAAGTTCGGTAAAAATTTATGATAGTAATTTATTAATCCCAGGAATGACCTTAATTGTGAAACATTTTCAGGTGCTGGGGTTTTTATAACTGCTTCAATTTTTTCAGCTAACTTATGCAACCCTTCCTTATTAATTATGTGGCCACAATATGATATCTGATTTTGGAAAAATTCGCACTTGGGGCGATTTGCTCGTAGGCCCCGTTCTTTCAGCCTAGTGAGCACCTGCTCCAAATTGGCACGGTGCTCGTTGTCGTTTTCTCCTGTTATAAGGATGTCGTCTAGGTAGCATTGAGTCCCCGGAATCCCTTGCAGGACTTGCTCCATAGCTCTTTGCCAGATAGCTGGAGCTGATGCTATTCCAAAAACCAGTCGATTGTACTGGTACAGGCCTTTGTGTGTGTTTATTGTGAGATACTTTTTAGAGGTTTCCTCAACCTCCATCTGTAGATATGCCTGTGCCAAGTCAATTTTTGTGAAACGTTTCCCTCCGGATAGTGAGGCGAAAATATCTTCTATCCTCGGAAGAGGATACTGTACCGTGTGAAGGACCGGGTTTACAGTCACCTTAAAGTCCCCACAGATGCAAATTTGTTTTTGTTCCTCAGAGTTATTTTTCAATGTTTTTTTCATGACTGGAACGATGGGTGTTGCCCATTCGCTCCAATCTATTTTGGATAATACGCCTGCCTTTTCCAAATTCTTCAGCTCTGCCTCGACTGCCGGACGTATTGCGTATGGCACCGGTCTTGCCTTAAAAATTTTTGGAATTGCTGTATCTTCCACTTTTATTGAGACGGTGATGCCTTTCAAGGTTCCTAGTTTCTCTTGAAACACTTCTTTGGCGTTGGCCAAGATGTCTTTTAATCGTTCAGGTATGATGTCATCATTGTTTTTTTCCTTACTGGTCACCGTCAGTGCCTGAATGGAGTGCCAGTCTAAACGTAGCTTCCTTATCCATTCACGTCCCAACAACGGTGGACCACCATCTTGTAGAATGTATAAATACAACTTTTGTATTTCTTTGCCGTTGTATACAACAGGCACCCTTATTTTTCCTTTGGGATAGACTTTCTGCCCCGTATATGTTTTTAAGATAATGGATGTGTCTTTTAGAGGTATATGCGAAAATAGCCTCTCGTAATCTCGTCGATTTATTACGGTTAGAGCTGATCCTGTATCTAGCTCCATTTTAACTGGGGACCCTGCTATTGTGAGGGTAACCCAAATGGTTTGGTAATCCTCTTTGGCAAGTACATTATGTAATTTGAGACAGCTTAGTCTCTTGTTTCCGGAGTCGCTATCGCTATTCTGGTCTTCGGAGCTATTGTCCGTCATCATTTGTACCTTCCTGTACTTTTCTTTATTGATTTTTTGTTTTCTGTCAGTGGATTTATTTTGTCCAGATTGGCATACCCGTGCAATGTGTCCAATCTTACCACATTGCCTGCATGCTTTGCCCTTGAATCAGCAGTCCCTCTGGTTATGGGTGGATCTGCCGCAGCGATAACATCTTCCGAACTCCTGTGTCATTTTATGGGTGCCGAAGTCCTGTGTCTCTTGTTGTATCTCTGCAGCTCCTTTTGCTGCTGCTTCGTATGATACAGCCATACTGAAAGCTTTGTCCAAAGTTAAATCTTTTTCAGAAAGCAGTCTTTTTTGTGTTCCTTCACTTAAGAGACCGCAAACAAATTTGTCTCGAAGATAATCCGATAGTCCTGCTCCAAATTGGCAGTACTTTGATAGCTTTCTTAATTCGGTTAGGTAATCAGCGTTACTTTCATTCTTGTGTTGATTTCTCTTGAAGAACTTGAATCGTTCCGCTATCAGCAGCGGTGTTGGGTTTAAATGCTTCTGCAGGGTATCAACAATTTCTTTAAAAGTCTTGTCCTTTGGTTTGGCTGGAGTGATTAAATTTCGTAACAGCCCGTATGTCTTCGCGCCCATTAAGTTCAGAAGTACTGAAGCTTTTTTTTCATCTGTTATTCCATTTGCAGTGCAATAAACCTCTACTCTTTCCACGTATGTGGTCCAATCTTCTATTTCGCCATCAAAAGCCTCAATATTACCAGATTTAGGCATTTCAGAAAAGATATGGCGCTTCCTGCGCTTTTTTTCTCTCTGTAGCAACGATATGGCGCTTCCCGCGCTTTCCCGCCGCTGCTACCGATAACAACGCTGTTTTACTGTGGTTTCCGTTTATTCACTGTTGGAGACTCGTTCCCGACGGAGGTCTGAACGCTGACCTGCTTGCCGCGCCGGCCGTCTCTCGAGTGCACCCTCCCAGTCCGTTATTGCTTGCCTCCGATTTCGCTGCCTGTCTCAGCTGTAGAGCCCGCCGCTGGAGCTCCAGCCTGACGCCCAGGAAGGATTAGCGCAGTACCTGTCACCAGCTTGGCCAGCTGGTGAAACCACAGTTTCTCTTACTTCATTGAGTCTTCTGGACGCTGGAGGAATCGATGTCCTTGAGGTGCTGCCGAATTGCAGGTAAGTCCGTTTCCACTTCGTCGCCACTGTAGTGTCCGTGTGTAGATAAAGACACTGAAGACAGGAGTTGGTTCATAGGTATTTACTAAGCAAGTCTGGGGGGGGGTTTCTAAAGGATATACACAATACACAGGCTTATTTCGCCCAAGTGGCAATTACCAGCATTACGCACACCTGGGGCTCTTAAAGGCACATACACCATAATTGCTCTTAAAGGCACATACACCACAGGTTTCTTCTTGGCTGCCAAAATATATGAGCAGACTCAATAGAAACCCAAGTAAAAGTTTAGCAAAATCTGAGGGGATTTGTATTGAGATTTGTATCGATATAAACCATGAAAAAATACAAAGTAACAACAGGAATAATTGTCAAAAGTATATCAATGTTACTTACATTTTTTGATTTGTGTAGCTGTTTCAAGCTGAATCTTAACTCCAAAAAACAGATGGGTTGGGGTCGTGTCGTATGTTAAAATGCAAAATATCTGGAACCGCCCATTTCCGCTTTAATGGAGGCGGGATGAGGGGTGGGCGACCAATCAACTCGCGGGAAGTGGGCTGGTCATTTAAACATTTTAACAGTCATTCTATTTTTAACCACAGGCGGCGGGGTTTCCCAGGCCCCGAGAAACCCGGCAGCTTAACAGAGACGAGAAGGGCTGAATCCATAAGGTAGGTGCCTTTACAGGACTACTTGTGGGCCAGGAAGAGCAGGAGTGTTTCCTCTAGGCCCAGCCAGCTACCCAGTAAACCACTCCCCCCGCGATCTGTCTGCAGCCCACCCCCCGACAAGCATCTGCCCCCCTGATCACCATTGGACACCCCCCCCACCCCCTGCAGTCTGGACCCCCCAGACCACCATTGGACGCCCCCTCCCCCTCCCGCAATCATGACTCCCCAAACCAACATCGGAATCCCCCTCCCGCCCCAACCAGGATCTGGACCGTCCCCAAGCCCACCCCCCTGCACTTGTGGAGCAGGCTTCCCACCCGAATGGCCTCCAGCCTGTCAATCAGACTGCCTGTGGGCAGGATCCTCACTTAAAGGGGCCCTGCAGTTAAACTCTGCAGGACATTCGGGAATCCCGTTCTTCCGGGTTTCCCAACCTCACAAGAGCCCCCCTGCACAGAACTTGCCTCCAGGCTAAAATCCAGGCCATCTGGCTACTTCGAATGGCATGGGAGACAATAAATTTAGTTTATCTATGGTAGGAATGACCGGCACTTTCAATATGACTCCACTATTTTAAAAGTGCTGTGTGGAAGTGATGGCAGTGCAGCACATTGGACCAAATACAGAATGAAGGGTACAAGTTCAAATCCCTCACTCTACGTTTATTGTATCAGCCATGTCCCTGGGGGGGAAGTAATGAGCTGAAACCAATTGCTTTCCAGGAGGTACAGAAAATCAGAAGGTGAGTCATCTACTGAGTAACTCTTATGGATACCTTACTAAATGGCTCATAGCGGCATTGGCAGTGATCTGGAGTAGACTACTCACCAGCTTGACTGGCTCAGCAAATCAGTGGAGAAAAATAAAGAAAATTTACTATTTAAAAAATGTGATCTTCAATAGGCTATACAATATAAACAGTAAGTCAAGTTTCATTATTATGGGGTAGATTTTCCTGGAGCCGTCAGGCGGGGTTTCAGGCATGTTGGTGGGGGGGGAAATCCCGAATTCGGGGGTCCCGACACCATTCCGCCCAAAACCCACCTCCACGTAAGTTTCAGGGGAGGCGGGTACCCGCCCCGCTCTGGGACCCGCTGACCCGAGGCGGGAAGCGATTAGTGCCAATTAACTGCCTGTTAACAGGTAGTTAACAGGCAGTTTTTAGCCTACTCCCTATTTTGAGGGGTGTTGTGTGGGATTCCCAACGGCTCCAAACCACGCCAGGTTAGAGCAGCTGGGCTGTCGGGTTAAAGGACTTGGAGGGGTCGCGATGTCGGTGTTCAGGTGAGTGATGGGTGCATAAGTGTAAAGGTAAGTGTGTTTGGTGTGTCTAAAGTGTGTAAAGAAGTTTAAATTACCTGTACTTACCTTAACAGCCTTTCTTCCTCTAGGTTTCAGGAGTCCATCACTCAGCCAGCACTGAAAGCAAAATGGCTGCGATCTGTCAAAAGTGACAGCCTTCAGCTTTCATTGCCGGTGTGAGTTCTAACTGAGTCTGTGTAGAAGGACTCAGGTTAGAAGTCAGACTGTCAGTGTTTGCCAGCTTCAAACAGCTGTGAAACACTAATATTTCATCTGCCAAGACCTCTTGACAGATGAAATTTCAGTCTGTGATGTCACCTGTTGCCGGGTGGCCCTTAATTGGCCTGCTGAGCCCGCTGGGCGGGCTTAACAAGGTCAATCAAGGGAAAATCGCGCGTATGGCCAGACGTCGATGTAGGCGGGACTAAAACCCGAAAGTTGTAATCCCGCCTCCTTCCCGACAGCTTCAGGAAAATCTACCCCTATATCTTTAAAGCTTGGAAATAATGAGTTTTATAGATAATGAAAATTATCAACCTTCACAGGATCTATCAAAAATCAACAGCCAAGTTTTGTACTAGGAATAACATATTGTTAAAACTAGCTCTAATGAAAAGTCCACACCTGAAATGTTAACTTGTCTATAATCACCACAGATGCTGATGTACTTGCTGAGTTTTTCCAGCATTTTATTTTTCAGAAACGTGTTTTTTTTCTGTAAAAATTGTATAATGTTCTTAAATATACAAGGGTGGGATTAGGTCATAAAATAGTTACATTTGGATTTAATGAAAAAATTAAATTCTGGCAATAATTCAAATTTGAATCATGTCTTTTTAAGATTGTCACTTAACTTTGAAGGAAAGAAAGACAGACTTGCATTTATATAGCATCTTTCACGACCACCGGACATCCCAAATTGCTTTGCAGCCAATAAAGTACTTTTTTTTGAAGTGTAGTCATTGTTGTAATGTAGGAAACGCAGCAGCCAATTTGCACTCAGCAAGTTCCTACAAACAGCACTATGATAATGACAAAATATCTGTTTTAGTAATGTTGATTGAGGGATAAATATTGGCCAGGTCACCAGGGATAACTCCCCTGCTCTTCTTTGAAATAGTGCCATGGGATCTTTTACGTCCAGCTGAGAGTGCAGACGGGGCCTCAGTTTAACATCTCATCCGAAAGACGGCACCTACGACAGTGCAGCACTCCCTCAGCACTGCACTGGAGTGTCATCCTAGATTTTTGTGTTCCAGTGTCTGGAGTGATACTTGAACGCACACTCTTCTGACTCAGAGTTCAGGGTGCTGCCCACTGAGCCACAGCTGACAACTAGAAAGAATGAGGGAGTCTGGAAAGCCCCAGATATCTATTGCTGTTAAAGGAAAAGTCACCGTGGAGAAAGAATCGCCCAACTCCCACACTATACAGGTTGATTGATAAAACTGAGAGAGCACTAACGTTTGGAGAGAGGAAAATATTGCGTTACACACCATTTGTATAATTTAGCAAACAGCATATTGCCTTACACCAACTAAAACTAAAATTGGGAATGAAACATTGGTGCTTGTTAGAGCCCACAATGTTCCAGAAATTCAAGTAAACGTTAACCTTCAGACAGAAACTTTACGAGCAGTTCTAAATTTTGGCCTTCCAATTCCGTTCATTCTTGAGTTTTAAATCTATATAGCACCTCATCAGCACTTCCCAGGGACAATATCATCGCACTTGCAGCAGCAGAATGTTGGTATTGAACAGTCTACTGCCACCTTCGGTAACCATGAATGATGGGAGGTGGCATACAGCATGTCATAAATCGCAACTTCTACAAGAAGTAACTCAGGAAGTACTACTGAACGGCCAGCTGAGGGCGCCGTCAGAGGATTATAAATGCTCGGGCGTGGGCCCACCTTGGCCAGAGACAATCTGGAAACAGGAAGCTAGTGACTATTAACTAGACCTCCATGTTTTGTTACAAGTCGATTAAAGCCTTGCTTTATGTACAACCAAGTGCGTAGTGAGTCTTTATTACGTCAATTTAATCGACTTGTTATCGTCTCCATTCGGTGATTTGGAACAACCAGCTGCAACTCGAACCACAGAAAGGAACTTGGGCAAGAAACTGATCCATCATGGAAAAACTCCTTAGACCCGCTCGTCTCGACCTGGACCCGAATGCACCTGCGGCAGCAAAGGTATGCAAGCATTGGTTTCGTACCTTTAGCAACTTTCTTGAAGAATGTGGGGCGGATGCCCCTAATAAGTTATGAATGCTTATTAACTACGTATCCCCTCATGTGTATGATTATATTGAGGACTGTATAGACTACGATGATGCTATCCAAATTTTACAGCAGCTATATGTCAAGTCCCCGAATGAAATCTTTGCTCGACACTTACTGGCACAACTCGGCAGCAGCCTGGGGAATCACTCGATGAATTCCTCCAGAAACTTCGCAGGCTCAGCAAAGATTGTAACCTTAAAACGGTTACAGCTGAACAGTATCAAGAGGAACTAATCCGCGATTCCTTTATCAATGGGATTGCGTCCCCTTTTATACATCAGTGCCTGCTAGAAAATAAAACCCTCAATTTACGGGCTGCTTATGACCAGGCGTGTTCCCTGGACTTGGCCAAGAAGAATGCAGACACTTATCTCCTACCACGTGCACAGGTGGCGGCTATCACCTTTAATAAGTCTTTCGATAGGTCTCGGGTGGATGCCCCCGCTGATGATGACTCTACTCTAATGGACGACGACCCTTGTGGTAAACCACTGTTACCGTTCACAACCGTTCACTATTGTTACACTGTTGTTATCACTGTTTACACTGTTGTTATCACTACACAAGGTTACCTCTTGCCACGCACGCTGTTATACCTAGGCATACCTCAGCTGACTCCGCCCATGGCTCCGCCTGCTTGCCCAGGTATAAAGGTGACCGCTTGGCTAGTATTCTTCCTTGTTGGAACCGATCACCCAAGAGGGCGGGCTCTGTTATTTAGCCAATAAAAACCTATAGTTACTATCTTAACTCGTCACTTTTCATGGAATGAATTGATAGGTATATCAATTTTATTGGCTAAATTTTGAAATGAGTGGATCGGAGCAGCCAAATGACCAGCCAAACGGCCAGCTACAACAGCCCCAGCAGCCGACCTGGCTGTGAGCCCTCCGACCGCCGTATCTGGATCTAAACCCACAGGCAGCGAATTCAGCCCTCGACTTCGAACACTGGCTGAGCTGTTTCGAATCCTACCTGGGAGCCTCCGGCGTGCCTCCGGAATCCAAACTAAGAGTCCTGACCGCCCAGGTGAGCCCTAAAGTATTTGCACTCATCCGGGACCTTGCTACATACGAGGACGCCCTCAACCGGCTAAAAGAGCAGTACCGGAGCCCAGTAAATTCAATGTATGCCAGACATCTCCTAAGATCCCACTCTCAACAGCCAGGAGAGTCTGTAGATGAATTTTTACGGGCGCTACAAACACTCGGCAGGGACTGTGACTTTAAAGCTGTAACGGCTGCAGAAAATACTGAAGGAAATATCCGCGATGCCTTTGTGAAAGGCCTTCGGTCCGACTACTCACGGCAAAGACTGCTCGAATCAAAGGACCTCGAATTGAAAACAGCTGCAGCCCTCGCTCGCTCCCTGGAAGTGGCCCATCGGGACCTCGAGGCGTACTCCAGGTACAGTGCTGCGCGACCCTGGGACTCGGGCCCGACTCCGGCCGCAATACCCCTCGCACCGCCGCCCCTGGGACCTACTACGGCGTCGGTGTCCCGGAATCGATCGGGACCGCCACCCCCGGGACCTGTTGCGGCAGCGGACCTCCGTGATCGGGCCGCCAGCTGCTTCTTCTGTGGCCAGGCGAGACATCAAAGGGCGCGCTGCCCTGCAAGGAACGCGACCTGCTCCGGCTGCAAAAAGAAAGGCCACTTCGTAAACGCCTGCAGGGGGAAAGCCACAGACGCCAGCAGTGCCTCATGTGAGTTGTGGGGGCGGCCATCTTTGATCAAGGCCACAGATGCCAGCATTGCATCATGTGAGTCGTGGGGGCGGCCATCTTTGATCAAGGCCACAGAAGCCAGCAGTGCCTCATGTGAGTTGTGGGGGCGGCCATCTTCTCCGCCATTTTGTCCAACTTCGTGGGGACCCGCGTCATGGGCGCCGCCATTTTGTTCGCCGCACTCGGCCGCCGTTTTGTCTCCAGACCCGACCACCGTCTCACCTGCAGACTACAGCAGCTCACTCAGCCACACACTGGCCTCCGTCACGCTTGACCAAGCTCTCCCGCATCATCTGTCCAAGTCCATGATGGACATCGAAGTAAACAGCCACGCCACGACCTGCCTGTTCGACAGCGGAAGCACGGAGAGTTTTATTCACCCAGACACGGTGAGCTGCTACTCCCTCACTGTCCGGCCAACGCGCCATCGGATCTCGATGGCGGCGAAGTCCCATTCAACAGACATCAGCGGCTACTGTGTGGTGACACTGTCGGTTAGGGGCACGGAATATAAAAACTTTAAACTTCTCGTCCTGCCCCAGCTCTGCGCTGCCGTCCTACTAGGGCTGGATTTCCAAAGCCACCTTCAAAGTGTCACTTTGGCTTACGGTGGATCCCTCCCCCCACTCACAGTCTGCAACCAGCAAAATTTAAACCGTCCGCCGCGTACCACCTGCGGCCTCTCCACCTTCAAAGTCCCGCCCCCCTCCTTGATCGCTAACCTCACCCGTGACTGTAAACCCGTCGCTACCAAGAGCAGGCGGTACAGCGCCGGGGACAGAGCTTTTATTAGCTCTGAGGTGCAGCGACTCCTGAAGGAGGGCATCATCGAGGGGAGCACCAGCCCCTGGCGTGCCCAGGTCGTAGTCGTTAAGACCGGCGATAAACACCGCCTGGTCATCGACTACAGCCAAACCATAAACCGGTACACCCAGCTGGACGCATACCCCTTTCCCCGCATATCTGATATGGTCAACCAGATTGCACAGTACCGGGTATTCTCCACCATCGACCTCAAGTCGGCCTATCACCAACTCCCTATCCGCCCTGAGGACCGCCAGTATACGGCCTTCGAGGCGAATGGCCGCCTCTACCACTTCCTTAGGGTTCCCTTCGGCGTCACCAACGGGGTTTCGGTCTTCCAAAGGGAGATGGACCGGATGGTTGACCAGAACGCGCTGCAGGCCACGTTCCCTTATCTAGATAACGTCACCATCTGCGGCCGCGATCAGCAGGACCACGATGTTAATCTGGAGAAATTCCTCCGTACGGCCCAACGGCTGAACCTCACTTACAATAAGGAGAAATCTGTGTTTAACACCTCGCGCCTTGCCATCCTCGGCTGCGTAGTAGAGAACGGAGTCATCGGCCCCGACCCCGAAAGAATGCGCCCCCTCATGGAGCTTCCACTCCCCCACTGTCCAAAGGCGCTGAAGAGAACCCTGGGGCTCTTCGCTTACTATGCCCAATGGGTGCCCAATTATGCGGACAAAGCCAGACCCCTCATGAAGTCCACCTCCTTCCCCCTGACAGCAGAAGCAGGCACAGCCTTCTCCCTCATAAAATGAGACATTGCGAAGGCCACAATGCACGCAGTGGATGAGTCTATCCCTTTCCAAGTGGAAAGCGATGCATCCGACTTCGCCCTAGCTGCAACCCTTAACCAGGCGGGGAGACCTGCGGCCTTCTTCTCAAGGACCCTCCAGGGTCCTGAGATCCGACACTCTTCTGTCGAGAAGGAGGCCCAGGCGATTGTGGAGGCGGTACGACGCTGGAGGCATTACCTGGCAGGCAAACGATTTACCCTCCTCACCGACCAGCGTTCGGTTGCTTTTATGTTTAATAACAAGCTGAAGGGCAAAATCAAGAACGACAAGATCTTGAGGTGGAGAATTGAGCTCTCCACCTACGATTACGATATCTTGTACCGGCCTGGTAAACTCAACGACCCCCCAGTTGCTCTATCACGAAGTACATGCGCCAACGCGCAAGTTGATAGACTGCGGACCCTCCACAATGACCTCTGCCACCCCGGGGTCACCAGACTTTACCACTTCATTAAGGCCCGCAACCTGCCCTATTCCATCGAGGAGGTCAGGACCATGACCAGGAACTACCAAACCTGTGCCGATTGCAAACCGCATTTCTATAGGCCGGACAGAGCAAGCCTGATCAAGGCCACCCACCCCTTCGAGCGCTTGAGCATCGATTTTAAGGGGCCCCTCCCGTCCTCTGACCGTAATGTGTACTTCCTCAACATTATTGGCGAGTACTCCCGTTTCCCCTTTGCCATCCCCTGCCCAGACATGACCAGTACCACGGTCATCAAATGCCTGAACGACCTCTTCGCCTTGTTCGGGTTCCCAAACTATATACATAGCGACTGGGGCGCATCCTTCATGAGCGAGGAACTTCGCCAGTTCCTGCTCGTGAGAGGCTGCGAGCAGGACCACCAGCTACAACCCCCGGGGGAACGGCCAGGTGGAAAGAGAAAACGCGACAGTTTGGAAGGCCGTCCTCTTAGCCCTAAAGTCTAAGGGCCTCCCAACCTCTCGCTGGCAGGAAGTCCTCCCGGCAGCGCTCCACTCCATACGGTCACTGCTTTGCACTGCCATTAATGCCACCCCTCATGAACGAATATTTGTTTTCCCCAGGAAGTCAACTACGGGAACCTCGCTACCAACATGGCTGACTTCTCCGGGGCCCGTCCTGCTGCGGAAGCACGTGAGGACCCATAAAACGGACCCCCTGGTCGAGAGGGTGGACCTCCTGCACGCCAACCCCCAGTACGCCTATGTGGCATACCCAGACGGGCGGGAGGACACTGTCTCCTTGCGAGACCTCGCACCCTCGGGCACCCGAGATACCACCGTTACCCCCCACCACTCCCCCAAATCCAGCTCTTGTAGACGGCATGCCGGAACCCCAGGAGCCTTCGTCGACCACGCAGACACCAGCATTAACATCGGATACTGCACCACTGCCGCCGCTGCTGCGCCGATCAGAAAGGCTTACGAGGCCTCCTGAGAGACTGACATACACGAACTGGTAGTACACTTCACCCCGCCGGACTCAATTTTAAACAAGGGGTGAATGTGGTAAACCACTGTTACCGTTCACAACCGTTCACTATTGTTACACTGTTGTTATCACTGTTTACACTGTTGTTATCACTACATAAGGTTACCTCTTGCCACGCACGCTGTTATACCTAGGCATACCTCAGCTGACTCTGCCCATGGCTCCGCCTGCTTGCCCAGGTATAAAGGTGACCGCTTGGCTAGTATTCTTCCTTGTTGGAACCGATCACCCACGAGGGTGGGCTCTGTTATTTAGCCAATAAAAACCTATAGTTACTATCTTAACTCGTCGCTTTTCATGGAATGAATTGATAGGTATATCAACCCTACCCTAGAGGCCTTTGCTGATGATGACCCCGCCCTAGCAGCATCCTGGCAATCAGGAAGAAAGTGTTTCTTTTGTGGAGGTACGTTCCATTACAGAAAATTTTGCCCGGCTCGTAATGCGACCTGCAATCATTGCAGCAAGGACACTTTTCCAAGGTATGCCTCTGCTAACAGGAAAGGCTGCTCCTCTAAAGTATACCGGTCGAGAGCTCCTGTTAGCTTCACAGCTGCTATCTATGGAGCTGCTCCTCCCCCAAGAACCACTGCTAAGGCTACAGCTGCCAAAGGAAAAATTACCCCTCCTCCCATCACAGCTGTTTTTCCCCAGTTTGTCCCATGCAGCCACTAAGGTTTCAGTAAATGGGCACACTCTAAGTGCGCTAATTGACTCCTGCAGCTCTGACAGCTTCATTAGTAAGCGGGCTGTCAGCAGGTTAAAACTGCGCATTTATCCCTCGGACAGGGAGATTGCAATGGCTCTGATGACTCTGACCACCAATTCTAATGGCTTCTGTCTTGTAAACCTCATCCTCAATGGTCGCACGTATCCCTCCACCCGGCTCGGAGTACTCAAAAACTTATGTAGCGATGTGCTTCTGGGACAGGACTTCCAGAAGCAGCACAAAAGACTCACTTCTGAGTTTGGAGGGTCGAAGCCGGAGCTTACCATTTCTAAGGTGCTGTTTTCTGCGCTCTCGGCAGCCTTACTCGGTGAGCCCTCCCTGTTTGCCAATCTCTCCCCCCACTGTAAACCCATAGCCACTAAATCACGGCGCTTTAGCCAAGACAACCGAGCATTTATCGAGGCAGAAATCTCTCGCCTTTTAGCTGACTGTATTATCGAGCCGTGTTCATCTCCCTAGCGGGCTCAAGTCGTCATTGTGAAAAACCCTTTAAATCAACATAAGAAACGTCTGTGTATTGATTATTCGCAGACTATTAATCAATATACCGATCTGGATGCCTACCCGCTACCACGCATAGATGACATGGTCAACAACCTTGCCAAATACAAGGGCCTAGATATTCAGTGGCGCCCCAAGCTCGCCTGGGCACCGGAATTTCCGCTCCGGACAGAGCCGCTTGCGCCAGCGCGATATTCTTGGGACACAGCCGGCACTGCCCGGGGGGGGGGGCGGGGGGATCACGAGGCCGGGGAGGGTGGTGCGAGGAGGTGCTGGCAGGCGGCCAGCGAAAAAAATGGCCGCCCCGCACCTCCCCTTTAATTAGCGCCACTACCGCCACAGGTAGGACCCCCTGAACCGGTCGTGAATTGCGACCGGCGCTACGGGGGGGCGCGACCCAATATCGTGTTCGGGGTGGTAGCGGGGCGCTGCGCACACCGATTATGTCATCGGTGGCGGCGCAGCACTACAGGCTAATGCTGCCATTAGCGCCCCACTGAATTTCACGGGAGGCGTGGCCAGTGGCGCTAAAACCACTAAGTGCCCTCTTTAGGCGCTAACTGGTGGCGCAGCACACCGAATTTCTAGGCCTAAGGTATTTTCAACCTTCGATTTAAAGAGCGCATACCATCAGGTACCGCTGAAAGACTCTGACAAAAAGTTTACGGCCTTTGAGGCCAATGGTCGGCTTTATCAGTTTCGTCGCCTTCCATTTGGGGTCACCAATGGGGTGGCCGTCTTCCAACGGGCAATGGATGGCCTAGTCCGGAAAGAGAACTTCACGGATACCTTTCCGTATTTAGACAATATCACTATTGCCGGCCATGATCAAAAGGAGCATGACGCCAATCTTCAGAGATTTTTTGACGTTTTCCGTCGTCGCTACTTAACGTTAAACGAATCCAAATCGGTGAAATCGGTGCCATCAGTGAACATTCTCGGCTACTGGGTGGGCAACGGTGTTATTAAACCGGACCCAGAGCGACTCCATCCACTTCAGGAGCTCCCTCCCCCTACAAATCTCGGCTCTCTTCGTCGGGCACTTGGCATGTTTGCTTATTACGCAAAGTGGATACCTCACTTCTCCGATAAAATACAGCCCCTGCTTCATGCGAAGTCTTTTCTATTGGAAGCAACGGCCATTTCTGCCTTCAACCTCCTCAAACGACAGCTGGAGAAAGCCAAACTTCACTCCATTGACAAAAGCCTTCCTTTTGTGGTCGAATGCGATGCATCGGGGGTGGCGATCTCGGCTACCTTGAATCAAGGTGGTCGACCCGTGGCATTCCTATCCAGAACCTTACAGGGTAGCGAGCTCCATTACCCCCCCATCGAGAAGGAGGCTACAGCCATCATCGAGGCTGTACGCCAATGGAGTCATTTTCTTGCTCGGCGTCATTTCACGCTCATAACTGACCAGCGCTCCGTGGCCTTCATGTTGGATAACCGGAAGCGCACGAAAATCAAAAATAATAAAATTCAACTCTGGAGGATGGAGCTGGCCGCCTTTGGATATACTATCCGTTACCGACCCGGCAAACAGAATGTGGCCCCAGACACCTTCACACGGGCATTTTGCTCTTCAATGTCAACATTGACTCTGGCGGATCTGTATATGGACTTATGCCATCCTGGCGTTACCTATATGTTGCACTTTGTGCGCTCCAAAAATCTACCATTCTCAACAGAGGACGTAAAGAAAACATGCACCTCCTGTATGATTTGTGCAGAATTGAAACCACAATTCTTCCGCCCATCAGATGACTTACTCATACATGCGATGCAGCCTATGCAGAGGCTCAGCATAGACTTTAAAGGGCCATTGCCTTCGTCGACGGGGAACACCTACCTACTTACGATGTTAGACGAGTATTCACGCTTTCCCTTCGCCTTCCCCTGTCCTAATATGCTTACCTCTACGGTAATTAAATGCCTCGATCAGGTCTTTTCCCTTTGCGGGACGGCCAATTTTATCCACACAGATCGGGGTCCCTCCTTTATGTCGAGTGAACTTAAAAGTTACCTCTCCCAATAGGGAATCACCTCGAGTAAGACGACACCATATCACCCAATCGGCAATGGACAGGTTGAACGATACAATGCCATCATCTGGAATGCTGTCCATCTGGCACTGAGGTCACGCAACCTACAGGACCAGCAGTGGGAAACTGTGCTCCCCGACGTGTTACACTCTATCAGGTCTCTTCTCTCCACATCCACTAATGTCACACCTCATGAGCGATTCTTCAAGTCCCGGCGTCGCTCTACACATGGGACATCTCTACCATCATGGTTGGTGGCTGCAGGCCCTGTGCTACTCCGGAGATTCGTCCAGTCTGCCAAGAATGACCCTCTCGTTGACGAGGTAGAGTTAACGGAGGTAAACCCCACGTATGCGCACGTGCGGTACCCCGATGGCTGGGAGTCCACCGTCTCGCTCAGAAATCTGGCTCCCTGCACAACCGGTCACACTGGCCCGAATGATGAAGGATCCCACGACGATGATGTCAACACTCCGCACCCCTATGAAGATGACGCCCTACCTGGGACATCGAGGGATCTGCCAGCAGTGCTACCGAATCAACTCAGGGAGCCGAATGCTCCCCGTAGGATGGCCACCCGAAATCAGGACACCGGACAATCTCCAGCTACGACCCAGGATGAGGCCAGATCTGTGCCTGTGGGGACCCGCACCCAGAGTCATGATATTCCCAGGCCTCCACAGGACGACCAAGACGACGCGGACTCTACCGACTTACCGGTATGGGCCAAGCGACCCAGGGACCAGGACACGGTCCGGGGAGACGTGCCTTCAAGTCACAAGCAGAAAGCTAAACGACTACGGCTATTTTAGGTCCACCTAGTCCGTTAAAGGAAGACTGGACTTCCAAACCTTTTAGGGAGGAAGAATGTCATAAATCGCAACTTCTACAAGAAGTAACTCAGGAAGTACTACTGAACGGCCAGCTGAGGGTGCCGTCCGAGGGTGGGCATGGGCCCACCTTGGCCAGAGACAATCTGGAAACAGGAAGCTAGTGACTACTAACTAGACCTCCATGTTTTGTTACAAGTCAATTAAAGCCTTGCTTTATGTACAACCAAGTGCGTAGTGAGTCTTTATTACATCACAGCATCTCTGGGTAAGAACAGCCCCTGTGTTCCTGCAGGTAGCACAGCTGTTGGTACGGATTGTTCTCTCAGTGATGATTTGCTTATTTGTTTTAAAAACAAACAAACCCTGAACTAAGTTAAGATAAGTGAAAATATGATAATGTTAGCTCTGACGGGAAAATAAGTTTGCGAGGCCACAAAAAGGAAATCCATTTTTGCCTCGAAGTGGGGAATGAAAGAATATCGATTATGTTTTTATGCTACTTTTTGGTTCGAATAAAGACAAAGCAATAATATAGACAGAATTGGTTTAAATCATGTTCTCGAAAAACCTGTCCTTTCTCCACAGTGATGCTGATAAGGTAAAGCTTTAGAAGCACAGGCTTTTCATCACAGCTGGGGGTAGTGCAAGGGCAGGCAATATAAAAAGTAATATGCTGCTATGAGAAGAACATCAAAGGTTATTTACAACAAAGCAACGGCTTGGGAAAGCACTGCTAGGATGTAACTGTATGGTGTGAAAAGGCATGGAGCCTCTCATCTCTGTTTGGCAATCGGTTCGAGCAACTGAGTGGTCATAAAGCATTAGAGAGGGTTGCATCCATCAGGAGGAGAACCATAAAAGAAAATGATCACGGGTCCTCATTAAATCCACGCACGTGAATGATTAGATGCAAGGCTAACGTGCGTTACTTTGTATGGTTGGTTAGGGTTAAGATTAATGTTTTGTCAATAATAAATGAAGTGAATTATCAAACTTATTACTGTCTCTAGTGTACAAATCTGTTTAAAAGGGTAAAGGGTTTATCCAACACTGTACAGTGGTAGAGCTGCTGTTGCTGTTTTTTGAGAACTGTACTAGTTAACATAAATTGAACTACCTTAGTCTGTAAGATCTACTTTTCATTGTAAGTTTCTAAATTGGGATGCAGGTGTAATGATCAGTAACATGTCATTCTAGAATGGTACACTAGGTGGCGCTGTATGTTTAGTAGTGGGCTACCCACAAGGCAGTAGTCAAGATGGATGCCTGTACACTAGTCCACGTGGCTGAATAAATGACTAGCTCAAGCTAGCTGTTCATAATGAAAACCTCTATTTATTTATGAACATAACATGGCACCAGGATTGGTAATATCTGCTGAATATTGTGAAACGCGACATGGAGGCTTTGAAGCCACCGGAGGGTTTGAAACTCACGGGGAATGTCGACTGCAATTGGCGGACTTTCAAACAACAATTCGAACTCTACATTGCTGCCATCATCAGGTTCGGTACGATGCCAGACGCAAGGAAAATAGCGTTACTGCTCACGGCTGCAGGCGATAGAGGTATTTAATACGTTTGTCTTTGAACAAGAGGAGGACAGAGAAAAAATGGACGATGTGCTAAAGAAGTTTGATACACATTGTTCTCCCAAAAAGAACGAGACCTATGAGAGAGGCGTGTTCCGTTCACGGACACAGCAGCAAAATGAGACTTTTGATAGCTTTGTGACCGATCTGAAACTGAAAGCACAGACATGTAATTTCTCTGTACTGAAATCATCCATGATTCGTGACCAGATTGTGTTTGGTATTCATGATAAAAAAGTCAGGGAACGTTTGTTGAGAGAAACCGAACTAATATTGGAGGATGCTGTGTAAATATGCCATGCCAGTGAGCTAGCTCAACAGCACGCAAAGACTTTCAGTGAAATTAATAATAATGCGACAGTAGTAAATGACTGTGCTGCTGTCAGTGCTGTGTCCTACAAAGCGAAGAAACATGGGCAGAACAGAAATGCAAAGCAATCGCAGGATGGAATTTTTAATTGTAAACGCTGTGGTTACCAGCACCAGTCAAGACAATGCCCAGCTTTTGGGAAAATGTGCACAAAATGTAATGGAAAGAATCACTTTGCCAAACAATGCTTTTCAAAAGTAAAAACAAAGTAAGGGCAACAAGTCAATGTGATTGAGGACACTGATTTAAGTGAGACATTTTTGGTAGGAATGGTGTCATGTGACAATATCGAAAAGGATACAGAAAATGTGCAGCCCTCAGGAATGGACAATGCTGAACATAAAGTTAATGCAGTAAAAGAGGACAAATGGATGATGCCACTGCAGGTAAATGGAGCATTAGTTACATTGAAACTAGACACTGGGACAAAAGCAAACTTAATCAGTATGAGTGACATTAAAAATATGAAAGAAAAGCCCAAATTACAGAAAAAGTCAGTACTACTGAAGAACTATAATGGACAGAAAATAGATAGCTTAGGTGTATGCAGACTTAAAGTGCCAGTCAAATACAAAGTGCATCATCTCATGTTTTCTGTTGTGGCTGAAGGACTTGATTCACTACTAGGTGACAAAGCTTGTGAGGACTTAGAACTGGTCAAGAGAGTCTACCGTATAAACTGTGCCATAAGCAGACCAGATGACTCAGTGGATTCTGTAGCGAGTAATTTCCAGGATGTGTTCAAAGGATTTGGAGTTCTACCATTCACTTACAAGATCCAGCTAAAGGAGGATGCTCAGCCAGTGGTACATGCTCCACTGAGAGTTCCAGTACCCCTGCGTGACCGGCTCAAGAAAGAACTGGACAGAATGACCACACTAGGAGTCATCAGGAAAGTCGAAGAGCCAACAGACTGGGTTAACTCCATGGTATGTGTAAAGAAAAAGAACAATGATCTAAGAGTATGCATGGATCCAAAGGACTTATATGCAAACATAAAACGTGAACACTACCAGATTCCCAAGCGAGAAGAAATCACCAGTGAAATGTCAGGTGCCAGATACTTTACAAAGCTCGAGGCCTCACAAGGATTTTGGCAACTAAAACTGGATGAAGAGAGCACCAAATACTGTACCTTCAACACACCATTTGGCAGGTATTGCTTCCTCAGAATGCCTTTCGGGATAATATCTGCATCTGAAATCTTTCATAGAGCGAGGGAATACATAATTGAAGGTCTGGAAGGAGTTCGGGACTATGTTGATGACATCATCATCTAGGGCTCCACACTGAAAGAACACAATGAGAGACTGACTAAAGTGCTACAGAGCATACGCCGGAATGGACTGAAGCTCAACAAAGCCAAGTGTCAGTTTGGCATCCAGGAAGTCACTTTCCTAGGAGATAATCTATCTGGTAAAGGAATAGAGCCAGATATGGAAAAAGTAAACGCCATACTCAACATGCCCTGACCCACTGACAAAAAAGGAGTGCTGTGCATCATGGGGATGATAAACTTCATTGGAAAGTTCATTCCTAACTTGTCAGCCAAGACAGCCTGTCTGCGAGACCTGCTACATAAAACAAATGAGTTTGCATGGACAGAAAAACATGAACAAGAGTGGATGAACCTCAAAACAGTGCTGACAACCACACCTGTACTCACCTTCTTTGACCCAACAAAGAGAATCAAAGTGTCAACGGATGCATCAAAAGATGGCCTAGGCGCGGTCTTGCTACAAGCAGAGGGTGAAGATTGGAAGCCTGTTGCCTATCCCTCCAGGTCTATGACTGACTCTGAGTGTTGATACACCCAGATTGAAAAGAAATGTCTAGGCTTGGTAGTTGGACTAGAAAAGTTCCATGGCTACATATATGGACTTCCCACCTTCACAGTTGAGACAGACCACTGCCCACTGGTTGCCATCATTAAAAAAAATCTGAATGAGATGTCTCCAAGGATTCAACGACTCATGATGAAGCTGCAAAGATATGACTTTGAACTGATCTACACACCAGGCAAACACATTGGCCTAGAAATTGGGTATAGCCCCGCCAGCATCTTTGCGCCGAAAATTTTGCGCCGCCGCGGAGCCAGTTGTGCCCGCCCCATATTCACTTTCAGCGCCCCAAAGCGGAACCGGGCGCTGGTACAGGGTGTGTCCGCCCCGCTTGGGGCGCTGAAAGTGAATTTCAGCGCTCCCGGTCCCGCTGCGCCACCCGATGCGGTGCGGCAGGCTGCTGTACTGCAGGCCTCCCCCTTCTCTTAAGGGGGAGGTGCCTGCAACGGCCGGAGCCCCGATTGCAAGTGCCGGCAAAAGAGCACGGCACAACGGAGAAGTGCCGGGCTCCACGGAAAGCAGCCGGCAATGCCGCGGGGGGGGGGGGGTGGAGGAGGCCGGGGAAGGAGGTGCGGGCAGGCGGCCGCCGAAAAAGCGGCCGCCCCGCACCTCCACCTTAACTTGCGCCGCTAAGGCTGCAGTAAGGACCCGGTCTCCCGATGTTGTTAGCGCCCACCACGGAAGAGGCGGCCGCTACTGAAGATGGGGATCGGTGTGGTTTCGGGCGGTACCGGGGCACTGCGCACACCGATGACGTCATCGGTGCTGGCGCAGTGCTACCGGCTAACGCCGATGTTAGGGCCCACCTAATTTCGGGCGCGACGCAACTTCCGGCGCAACCCACTCTTTCGCCCCTAATTGGGCGCAAACGCAACTGAATTTCTAGGCCATAGTGTTAGTAGATGCACTATCCTGACCACCCACAATGAGTCATGTGAGCTTTACTGAGGAAGACGTGGATGTTCATGTGAGTATAGTCACTGCTGCGCTGCCCGTGTCAGACACAAAATCAAAGCAAATAGCAGAAGAAACAGTAAACGATACAGTGTTACAAACAGTAATAGAGAACATTCATCATGGTTGGCCAAAAGGTTCCTGTCCAAAGTACTATCACATCAGGTCAGAGTTGAGTGTCGCAAGTGGACTATTACTAAAACAGAACAGAATAGTCATTCCACAGGCTCTACGTCAAGACATGCTCAAAAGGATTCATGAGGGACACCTCGGAATTGAAAAAGGCAAAAGGAGAGCAAGAGACACTGTTTATTGGCCTGGCATAAATAAGGACATTGAGAACATGATAGGCATATGTGAGACATGTCAGAAACACCAAAACAAACAAGCAAAGGAACCAATGATAGTAGCTGACTTACCAACAGCACCATGGCAAAACGTTGGTATGGAGCTCTTTCATTTGAATGGTAAAGACTATCTAATAGTGATTGACTACTATTCTAACTATCCTGAGATGGCGCTGCTCTCAAGCACATCAGCAAGCAGTGTCATAATGCATGTTAAATCCATCTTCGCCAGACATGGAATTCCCAGGTTTGCCGTTAGCGACAATGGTCCATGCTTCAACTGTAAGGAGTGGCAACAGTTTGCAGCACATTATGACTTTCAACACATCACATCCAGTCCTCTGTATGCTCAGTCGAATGGTAAAGCAGAGAAAGGTGTTCAAGTTCTCAAACAGCTATTGAAGAAAGCAACAGAAAGCGAGTCTGATCCTTATCTCGCCCTGCTGAGCTACCGAGCCTCCCCTTTAGACTGTGGTTCTTCACCTGCTGAACTCCTAATGGGTCGCAAGTTGCGCACCACGCTACCCTGCTGTGCAAAAGAAAAGCAGAGTAAGCAACTGAGACAGAGACTTCAACTGTTAAAGCTGAAACAGAAATCACACTACGATAAGTCATCCAAAACTCTGAAACCATTGACAAGGGATGATGTTGTCAGGATTGAGGATCCAGGTGCATGGAACAGGAAAGCTACAGTTCTTGAGGAAGTAGGACCAAGGTCATACACTGTTAGAACTGAGGAAGCACAGATTCTCAGGAGGAACCGCCGTTCCCTCCTGAAAACACAAGAAACTATCCAAGAGCAAATCGATGACAATGCCGCAACTGAATCTTGTCACTCACCACCAGAACAATCTAACACAAACACACATACAGGCTCTCATGAAAACACATCAGACTTACCTGTGCTGAGAAGATCCACACGTGAAGTAAAAAAGCCTGATAGACTTAATCTTTGAGTGCAAAGAAAACTATAATAAAAGAATGAAAAGCTTAGAGTTCATAAAGTAAAGCTTTGAAAATGTGTTGACTCTTGTGAAGATGTTTATGTCGTTATGATTGATTGATATTGATTTTGATTTTGTTTAACCTCTAAGGAAGGGGGATGTAATGATCAGTAACATGTCATTCTAGAATGGTACACTCGGTGGAGCTGTATGTTTAGTAGTGGGCTACCCACAAGGCAGTAGTCAAGATGGATGCCTGTACACTAGTCCACATGGCTGAATAAATGACTAGCTCAAGCTAGCTGTTCATAATGAAAACGTCTATTTATTTATGAACATAACAACAGGGACCAAACTTTAAAACAGAGCTGAATAAAATTAGTGCTTATATTCACAGATAACATTAATCCACATTTCATAGTCTCTTCTGATGGTATTCTGGTATTTAAATTATTACAGTCATAGTCCAGGAATCAATTTATTTGCTGAAGTTGGGGGAGGCAGAGACTAAATTAAAACATTTCTGTATTGTTCAACCAGCATAAGTTCTCCTGTTTTAGTACGGATTTACATTGTTGCCTCTTTAGAATGTTAAATAGGAGTTAATTTGATTGTTTTTATTTAACTTGTGACACAGTATGGAGTCCCCTTTTAAGAATACTCACTTTGAACTGTATCTTCTATTAGGGACAGTGGCCATTAGTTAGTGTTTTAGTTAATGTAATTTACATTATTTGAAAATTGAATAAGCTAATATTATTGGAAAGTGTTTTATTGTTTTTTAATTTTGACAAAATATCATTTATACAATGTCAGGTTTTAGATTAGATTAAATGGGGAGTTAGAAGAACCTTTATATGTTTAATAAATTGACAGGTTTTATAAATCCAGATCCAGTTTTGGAAATGGTAATCAAATGAACTTTATTCATCATTACGCTTTAATAAAAAGGTGGATTATTTAGCACATTACTTTATTTTAACCTTTTATAAAGTATGTAAGAGAGCATTTTACATTAAACGGCGACTTTTCAACATAGCAAGGAAAATGTCAAACTGTTCACATTTTCTTATGCCAAGTGAATGTGTATTTCCTCTGAGCTGCTCCCACTCTGTCACCACAATTTCACCAGCATAAACGTGGTTTCCATCACACTTCTGGCAAAGTAATGGTGATTAAGCAGGAGCAGTTCCAAGGACATTTCCAGCAAATAATTTTGAAAAGCTATGCTGTGCTGCAATGCAGAGCAGGACAATATTGATGATATAAGAAATATCAAAAGTTTGGTACAGAAATTGCTCAATAAGTAATCCAATGAAAATGGTGATAAAGTTAAATGGGTTGGAAAGAATTCAATTATTTTAAACTTCTATTTAATAATAAATTGGGTTGTATTTGTGATGCTCTTTGTAGAACCACTACAATTTTAAAATACCGCAAAACATTTCTTTAAAATTACAATTATTTTACAGACAGGTGAACATACAAAAATGATGGACATGAAATGACCAGCTAGCATGTAGAGAGGCAGCTGCTGTTCTTCTGCATTCATTAAAATTAAAAATAATTCACATATGGCAGCCTGGAGCCCCAGTAGTTGGTGAAGCGGAGGCCAGCAGGAGCAGGCAAGAACCCAATTTATTTCCTATTTTGGAGTGGAGGCAAGAGGTTGAAAGGTAAAAAGACGCAATAAATGGAGAAAAAAATTACATTTAAAGTGTAAAAAAAACTTTAAAAAGAGATAATAAACTAAAAGTTACTCGGAGAAAACAAGATGGTAAACAGTGTATTTGAAAATTTTCAGAAACCTGAGGAATGGGAGCTTTTCAAGCTCTTCCTAGTAGTAGAAATGCAGTACAAAAATGGTAATATAGGACGTCCATTGTATTTGAAGGCGAATGACAAAAACCACCAGAATACTTTCTTATTAATTATTCAGTGGAATTCAAATTTATGTTACAATGTTGAATTATTTTGTTTTCTTTCCAGTGAAAAGTATTTTTTTGTGGAGCCATATGTCATTGATGTGTTTTCATCAGTTCTTTCGTGATTTAGTTTAGATTCTGGGAAGTCAATTCCCAGTATTTACATAACTAAAATCCAGCTCACTTATTACTGCGGCAGAATCATAGCAGCCAGTTTTTACGGGGTCTGCAAGCCAGCCCTCAGGATAAGAAATTAAATTAGTCCAGTAAATGCCAGAAGCTGCTTCATGAATGCCATTCTCTTGGAATTCAAACTAAAAAAAGCACAGGCATAAAGGTAGCCTTAGCTGCTTCTTTGTGACAATAATATTCCAATCATGTTAATGATCTTCAGTACTGGCTTTCAGTGCCCAGGGATACACTGTTAGAAATTCCTTCTGTCAGGAATATAATGTGCAATTCTGTGGTTTGTTTCACAGGCAAGCATAAATCTAGTGTACAGAATTTAAATTTCTGCCATGCGTCTGATGTGAATGCCATTATCTACTCCTCACCACCTCTGGGGAGTTGGGAAAATTCATTTGTATAGGTCAAGTGGCTTACACCTGATAATTAAGGTAATAATTGTCAGTTGCTGCAGCTGCATTCTTATTAGGTGTCTTATTCCAGCTTTTGTGTTTGCAGAATTGTTGATGTTGTCACAGTGGATGATGGCAAATTACATCGTTTTTTTTCTCAACTTTAGTGCTGTTTTGCCTGCAACTAAAATAACCCCCCCCCCATTGTATGTTATTAGGGCAAAAACTAAATCAAAAAAGTTACATCTGCTTAAAAAAAATACAAGAACAAATAACACAACAGAACCTACAGTATTTCCAAGTGAGCACAAGTGGTCAACTCTCTGCTGATGCTTTTCTGTAAATAATACTATATCAAATATAACATTTCATACCAAATATAACATTTCAAATATTTTATATTTCTGCGTGTGTTGCCAGGATGTTATTTTTCTTTAAACACTGCATCAGTGCTTATTCTAAATCATTTTGCACAATGGAGCAGCCCTCCAGTTTCAACAGAAGTTGTAGTCCTAATGAGCTTTGCAGGTCCTCTGAGCAGGTTACCTGTACTGGGGCATGTGGGCATTTCAGGTGCACTGTGTGTCTTGCACCTCCATGCCTGATAATATGGAAAGTGGATGCTCGATGCATTTCAATGCATTGGACGCTCACCATCAGATTATCAGTCAGCATAGCTAGCATTTTGTTCAATCTGCCATAAATTACCCTTCATTACAGCTCCAAATGGGATAAATGTAGGTTCCTGCACGAATAATTGAACCAACAATAAGTCCAATGGCGTGACATTTATCCCCAAAGCAGGCCTAAAGGTTTTCTTCCCATTTGCAGTGGCAGAATCCTCACAGCAGACGATAACCGTGTGCATGGTACTAGCATAGTAATTCCCATAAAGCCTTCAAAAAGGACAAAATTCAGAGATATGTAGGAGTAGATTTTCACTTTCACCACCGGAGTGGTAATCTGGTGGTAGCAGATTCTGGAGCCAACCTGATTTTTCATTACACTGAAAATCTATCCTAAATACATATATATTACCTGTTAGAAACTAGGGGTGCCTAAAAATGTACATAGCCCAAGCAGCTGCAAGTTGCTATGTATTTTTGAAAGGGAAAAAAAAGTATAAAACAACAGCTATTGAACACTGAAAGCAGCGCAAAACCATAATTCATGGGAATGTAAAAGTTCTGAGAAAAGTTCACTGCACAAAAAGGGAGTAAATCATAGACCTTACTTGTGAAGGTCAGAATGGTGAGATAGCGACTGGTTAATGTGCGACAGCTTTGACTGGGGCCTTGTACTTGCTGTATTAAGGGGGAGAGAGTAAAAAGAGATAAGATGGATTCCAATGGAGGAACCTTCAAAATGTAAAAAACAAGGATGAAGTAATGAGCCCCTCTGTTGGGAGGGTTTTCATCCAAACACCAAGACAAAGAACGTAAGCTGTCATTGGTTGATGAAGTTTTGGAGGAACCTCTATAGGTTAAATGATCTTGTCAATAACTTGGCCTCAGGCCCAACCCCAAAAAGAGAATAAAAAGTGACACCCCAAGGGCTTACACACAGACTGTGGAAGGGAGAGCCGAACAGCTGGTCGATCGCTCCTTTAAGAGTGATCCCATGCTCACCATCGAAGGCCCGAGAGAGAGAGAAAGAGAGAGAGACCAGAAGCCAGAGAACTGTTCACGTATGCCAGCCGTCTATCTGATCGGGTCCGGTACAAGCTGCTTGTCGTATGTTTTTGCTGTATTACTAGTGTGTTACAATCCGTCCTAAACTCTGATTAAACACAATATACCCACCATATTGGTTTGCACTTGATCCTGTTTACCAGAGATACGTGAATCTCTACATACCCTTTTAATAATGTGGTATGTCCCACAAAAATACTATCACTGGTTCAATGCTTACAGCTTGCCATGCATTTTAAAATGAGGTGCAAGCATTAAAATAGTTCGGATCTCTCGGCGAGGACATTAGACAGTGGGCACGAACCCAAAGTTAAAATCGGCTCCAATGTGTGACTCAATAGTCAACTCAAAGAGAGGTCAGATGTACAATGTACACACAATTTGATTCTTAAATTTAAAGCAGTAATGTGTGAATAGGTTTTTGCAGTTATCCTGTAAAACATTCTTTCAATTCAAAGTTGATGTGTTCACTTGATAGAAAAGTATGAGTGTAAATCACTTCATCTGAGTACCTTTCTTTCTGTCCAATTTGCAAATGCAGTTGCTTTCCGCTATAAGTTTCCTCCATGGCACATAGGGAATAAAAAAAGGGGAGGAGGCCTACTTCCAAGGCTCTGTCTTATACCGCTATTGAGGCAGCTGTTTTGAGGTATACGAGGGCAAATTTCTATTCTTCATGGAGAAATGTTTCTATTATAGTCAGTGGTCCCTTGATGGCACAAGCAAGATCATAACCAAGCTATTTACCAGTTCAAACTCAATCCATGGCACAACACATTGAAGCACCACATTCAGAACTCTTACATTTTCAAAACAAAAACATTTAAGTTACTTAGGGTATGAGAAGATAACTTGCTAACAGTGACATTCAATTGCCTAAAAGCAAAATTGTAATAATTTAATCTAACAGTATATTTACTACTCAATTTGCATAAATCCATCCCAGCTGTAATTTATATCCTGCAGTCATTTCTAAATTGACCTGGCATCATTAAAAGACATAAATTAAAGGATACGATATTGCTAATATTTGTGCAATTCAAACAATCAATTTACTTCCAGGTTAACCTTTTCCAGAATTTAATCAAACTGTACAGGGGGGTTACCAACTCCTACTAGCAGATCTCC
>NW_028226549.1:0-33576 GCF_052327205.1 Somniosus microcephalus
AAGGACAGTGATTGTGTACAATCTGTATAAAAGGGCAGTGATTGTGTACAATCTGTGTATAAAATGGCAGTGATTGTGAACAATCTGTGTATAAAAGGGCTGTGATTGTGCACAATCTATGTATAAAAGGGCAGAGATTTTGAACGAACTGTGTATGAAAGGGCAGTGATTGTGTAAAATATATGTTTGAAAGGGCAGTGATTGTGCACAATCTGTGTATAACAGGGCAGAGATTGTGCACAATCTGTGTATAACAGTGCAGAGGTTGTGCACAACCTATGTATAAAAGGACAGTGATTGTGCACAAGCGGTGTATAAAAGGACAGTGATTGTGTACAATCTGTGTATATAAGGGCAGAGATTGTGCACAATCTGTGTATAAAAGGACAGTGATTGTGAACAATCTGTGTATAAAAGGGCAGAGCTTGTGCACAATCTATGTATAAAAGGACAGTGATTGTGCACAAGCTGTGTATAAAAGGACAGTGATTGTGTACAATCTGTGTATAAAAGGACAGTGATTGTGCACAATCTGTGTATAAAAGGACAGTGGTTGTATACAATCTGTGTATAAAAGGACAGTGATTTCACACACCTATGTATAAAAGGGCAGTGACTGTGTACAATCTGTGTATAAAAGGGCTGTGATTGTGTACAATCTGTGTATAAAAGGGCAGTGATTGCACACAATCTGTGTATAACAGTGCAGAGATTGTGAACAATCTGTTTATAAAAGGGCAGTGATTGTGAACAACCTGTGTATAAAAGGGCATTGATTGTGAACAATCTGTGTATAAAATGGCAGTGATTGTGAACAATCTGTTTATAAAAGGGCAGTGATTGTGAACAACCTGTGCATCAAAGGGCTGTGATTGTGAACAATCTGTGTATAAAATGGCAGTGATTGTGCACAATCTGTGTATAAAAAGACAGCGATTGTTTACAATCTGTGTATAAAAGGCAGTGATTGTGAACAATCTGTGTATAAAAGGACAGTGAATGTGCACAATCTATGTATAAAAGGGCAGGGATTGTGCACAATCTGTGTATAAAAGGGCAGTGATTGTGAACAACCTGTGTTAAAAAGGGCAGTGATTGTGAACAATCTGTGCATTAAATGGCAGTGATTGTGCACAATCTGTGTATAAAAAGACAGCGACTGTTTACAATCTGTGCATAAAAGGCAGTGATTGTGAACAATCTGTGTATAAAAGGAGAGTGAATGTGCACAATCTGTGTATAAAAGGACAGTGATTGTGAACAATCTGTGTATAAAAGGGCAGTGATTGCACACAATCTGTCTATAAAAGCACAGTGACAGTGAACAATCTGTGTATAAAGGGACAGTGAATGTGCACAATCTGTGTATAAAAGGGCAGAGCTTGTGCACAATCTATGTATAAAAGGACAGTGATTGTGCACAAGCTGTGTATAAAAGGACAGTGATTGTGTACAATCTGTGTATAAAAGGACAGTGATTGTGCACAATCTGTGTATAAAAGGACAGTGATTGTATACAATCTGTGTATAAAAGGACAGTGATTGTGAACAATCGGTGTATAAAAGGCAGTGATTGTGAACAATCTGTGTATAAAAGGACAGTGATTGTGAAACATTTGTGTATAAGAGGACAGAGATTGTGAACAATCTGTGTATAAAAGGCAAAGATTGTGCACAACCTGTGTATAAAAGGGCAGTGTTGTGAACCATCTGTGAATAAAAGGGCAGAGATTGTGAACAATCTGTGTGTAAAAGGACAGTGATTGTGAAAAATCTGTGTTTAAAAGGGCAGTGATTGTGCACAACCTGTGTATAAAATGGCAGTGATTGTGAACAATCTGTGTATAAAAGGGCAGTGATTGTGCACAATCTGTGTATAAAAGGACAGTGATTGTGCACAATCTGTCTATAAAACGACAGTGATTGCACACAATCTGTGTATAAAAGGGCAGTGATTGTGTACAATCGGTGCGTAAAAGGATACTGATTGTGCACAATCTGTGTATAAAGGGGCAGAGATTGTGCACAATCTGTGTATAAAAGGGCAGAGATTGTGCATAATCTGTGTATAAAAGGGCAGAGATTGTACACAATCTGTGTATAAAAGGACAGTGATTGTGTACAATCTGTATAAAAGGGCAGTGATTGTGTACAATCTGTGTATAAAATGGCAGTGATTGTGAACAATCTGTGTATAAAAGGGCTGTGATTGTGCACAATCTATGTATAAAAGGGCAGAGATTTTGAACGAACTGTGTATGAAAGGGCAGTGATTGTGTAAAATATATGTTTGAAAGGGCAGTGATTGTGCACAATCTGTGTATAACAGGGCAGAGATTGTGCACAATCTGTGTATAACAGTGCAGAGGTTGTGCACAACCTATGTATAAAAGGACAGTGATTGTGCACAAGCGGTGTATAAAAGGACAGTGATTGTGTACAATCTGTGTATATAAGGGCAGAGATTGTGCACAATCTGTGTATAAAAGGACAGTGATTGTGAACAATCTGTGTATAAAAGGGCAGAGCTTGTGCACAATCTATGTATAAAAGGACAGTGATTGTGCACAAGCTGTGTATAAAAGGACAGTGATTGTGTACAATCTGTGTATAAAAGGACAGTGATTGTGCACAATCTGTGTATAAAAGGACAGTGGTTGTATACAATCTGTGTATAAAAGGACAGTGATTTCACACACCTATGTATAAAAGGGCAGTGACTGTGTACAATCTGTGTATAAAAGGGCTGTGATTGTGTACAATCTGTGTATAAAAGGGCAGTGATTGCACACAATCTGTGTATAACAGTGCAGAGATTGTGAACAATCTGTTTATAAAAGGGCAGTGATTGTGAACAACCTGTGTATAAAAGGGCATTGATTGTGAACAATCTGTGTATAAAATGGCAGTGATTGTGAACAATCTGTTTATAAAAGGGCAGTGATTGTGAACAACCTGTGCATCAAAGGGCTGTGATTGTGAACAATCTGTGTATAAAATGGCAGTGATTGTGCACAATCTGTGTATAAAAAGACAGCGATTGTTTACAATCTGTGTATAAAAGGCAGTGATTGTGAACAATCTGTGTATAAAAGGACAGTGAATGTGCACAATCTATGTATAAAAGGGCAGAGATTGTGCACAATCTGTGTATAAAAGGGCAGTGATTGTGAACAACCTGTGTTAAAAAGGGCAGTGATTGTGAACAATCTGTGCATTAAATGGCAGTGATTGTGCACAATCTGTGTATAAAAAGACAGCGACTGTTTACAATCTGTGCATAAAAGGCAGTGATTGTGAACAATCTGTGTATAAAAGGAGAGTGAATGTGCACAATCTGTGTATAAAAGGACAGTGATTGTGAACAATCTGTGTATAAAAGGGCAGTGATTGCACACAATCTGTCTATAAAAGCACAGTGACAGTGAACAATCTGTGTATAAAGGGACAGTGAATGTGCACAATCTGTGTATAAAAGGGCAGAGCTTGTGCACAATCTATGTATAAAAGGACAGTGATTGTGCACAAGCTGTGTATAAAAGGACAGTGATTGTGTACAATCTGTGTATAAAAGGACAGTGATTGTGCACAATCTGTGTATAAAAGGACAGTGATTGTATACAATCTGTGTATAAAAGGACAGTGATTTCACACACCTATGCATAAAAGGGCAGTGACTGTGTACAATCTGTGTATAAAAGGGCTGTGATTGTGTACAATCTGTGCATAAAAGGGCTGTGATTGTGTACAATCTGTGTCTAAAAGGCAGTGATTGCACACAATCTGTGTATAAAAGGGCAGAGATTGTGCACAATCTGTGTATAAAAGGGCAGTGATTGCACACAATCTGTGTATAATAGGGCAGTGATTGTGAACACTCTGTGTATAACAGTGCAGAGATTGTGAACAATCTGTTTATAAAAGGGCAGTGATTGTGAACAACCTCTGTATAAAAGGGCATTGATTGTGAACAATCTGTGTATAAAATGGCAGTGATTGTGAACAATCTGTTTATAAAAGGGCAGTGATTGTGAACAACCTGTGTATAAAAGGGCAGTGATTGTGAACAATCTGTGAATAAAATGGCAGTGATTGTGCACAATCTGTGTATAAAAAGACAGCGATTGTTTACAATCTGTGTATAAAAGGCAGTGATTGTGAACAATCTGTGTATAAAAGGACAGTGAATGTGCACAATCTGTGTAAAAGGGCAGAGATTGTGCACAATCTGTGTATAAAAGGGCAGTGGTTGTGCACAATCTGTGTATAAAAGAGCAGTGATTGTGAACAACCTGTGTATAAAAGGGCAGTGATTGTGAACAATCTGTGTATAAAATGGCAGTGATTGTGCACAATCTGTGTATAAAAAGACAGCGATTGTTTACAATCTGTGTATAAAAGGCAGTGATTGTGAACAATCTGTGTATAAAAGGACAGTGAACGTGCACAATCTGTGTTTAAAAGGGCAGAGATTGTGCACAATCTGTGTATAAAAGGTCAGTGATTGTGCACAATCTGTGTATAAAACGACAGAGATTGTGCACAATCTGTGTATAAAAGGTCAATGATTGTGCACAATCTGTGTATAAAACGACAGAGATTGTGCACAATCTGTGTATAAAGGTCAGTGATTGTGAACAATCTTTGTATAAATGGGGAGTGATTGTGAGCAATCTGTGTATAAAAGGACAGTGATTGTGAACAATCTGTGTGTAAAAGGACAGCGATTGTTTACAATCTGTGTATAAAAGGCAGTGATTGTGAACAATCTGTGTATAAAAGTAGTGTGATTGTGCACAATCTGCGTATAAAAGGACAGAGATTGTGCACAATCTGTGTATAAAAGGACAGTGATTGTGAACAATCGCTGTGTAAAAGGACAGTGATTGTGTACAATCTGTGTATAAAAGGACAGTCATTGCGCACAACCTGTCTATAAAAGCACAGTGACAGTGAACAATCTGTGTATAAAAGGACAGTGATTGTGAACAATCTGTGTATAAAAGGGCAGAGCTTGTGCACAATCTATGTATAAAAGGACAGTGATTGTGCACAAGCTGTGTATAAAAGGACAGTGATTGTGTACAATCTGTGTATAAAAGGACAGTGATTGTGCACAATCTGTGTATAAAAGGACAGTGGTTGTATACATTCTGTGTATAAAAGGACAGTGATTTCACACACCTATGTATAAAAGGGCAGTGACTGTGTACAATCTGTGTATAAAAGGGCTGTGATTGTGTACAGTCTGTGTATAAAAGGCAGTGATTGCACACTATCTGTGTATAAAAGGGCAGAGATTGTGCACAATCTGTGTATAAAAGGGCAGTGATTGCACACAATCTGTGTATAATAGGGCAGTGATTGTGAACAATCTGTGTATAACAGTGCAGAGATTGTGAACAATATGTTTATAAAAGGGCAGTGATTGTGAACAACCTGTGTATAAAAAGGCATTGATTGTGAACAATCTGTGTATAAAATGGCAGTGATTGTGAACAATCTGTTTATAAAAGGGCAGTGATTGTGAACAACCTGTGTATAAAACGGCAGTGATTGTGAACAATCTGTGTATAAAATGGCACTGATTGTGCACAATCTGTGTATAAAAAACAGCGATTGTTTACAAACTGTGTATAAAAGGCAGTGATTGTGCACAATCTGTGTATAAAAGGACAGTGAATGTGCACAATCTGTGTAAAAGGGCAGAGATTGTGCACAATCTGTGTATAAAAGGGCAGTGATTGTGCACAATCTGTGTATAAAAGGGCAGTGATTGTGAACAACCTGTGTATAAAAGGGCAGTGATTGTGAACAATCTGTGTATAAAATGGCAGTGATTGTGCACAATCTGTGTATAAAAAGACAGTGATTGCTAACAATCTGTGTATAAAAGGCAGTGATTGTGAACAATCTGTGTATAAAAGGACAGTGAATGTGCACAATCTGTGTTTAAAGGGCAGAGATTGTGCTCAATCTGTGTATAAAAGGGCAGTGATTGCACACAATCTGTGTATAATAGGGCAGTGATTGTAAACAATCTGTGTATAACAGTGCAGAGATTGTGAACAATCTGTTTATAAAAGGGCAGTGATTGTGAACAACCTGTGTATAAAAGGGCATTGATTGTGAACAATCTGTGTATAAAATGGCAGTGATTGTGAACAATCTGTTTATCAAAGGGCAGTGATTGTGAACAACCTGTGCATAAAAGGGCTGTGATTGTGAACAATCTGTGTATAAAATGGCAGTGATTGTGCACAATCTGTGTATAAAAAGACAGCGATTGTTTACAATCTGTGTATAAAAGGCAGTGATTGTGAACAATCTGTGTATAAAAGGACAGTGAATGTGCACAATCTATGTATAAAAGGGCAGAGATTGTGCACAATCTGTGTATAAAAGGGCAGTGATTGTGAACAACCTGTGTTAAAAAGGGCAGTGATTGTGAACCATCTGTGTATAAAATGGCAGTGATTGTGCACAATCTGTGTATAAAAAGACAACGATTGTTTACAATCTGTGCATAAAAGGCAGTGATTGTGAACAATCTGTGTATAAAAGGAGAGTGAATGTGCACAATCTGTGTATAAAAGGGCAGAGATTGTGCACAATTTGTGTATAAAAGGACAGTGATTGTGAACAATTTGTGTATTAAAGGGCAGTGATTGCACACAATCTGTCTATAAAAGCACAGTGACAGTGAACAATCTGTGTATAAAGGGACAGTGAATGTGCACAATCTGTGTATAAAAGGGCAGAGCTTGTGCACAATCTATGTATAAAAGGACAGTGATTGTGCACAAGCTGTGTATAAAAGGACAGTGATTGTGTACAATCTGTGTATAAAAGGACAGTGATTGTGCACAATCTGTGTATAAAAGGACAGTGATTGTATACAATCTGTGTATAAAAGGACAGTGATTTCACACACCTATGTATAAAAGGGCAGTGACTGTGTACAATCTGTGTATAAAAGGGCTGTGATTGTGTACAATCTGTGTATAAAAGGCAGTGATTGCACACAATCTGCGTATAAAAGGGCAGAGATTGTGCACAATCTGTGTATAAAAGGGCAGTGATTGCACACAATCTGTGTATAATAGGGCAGTGATTGTATACAATCTGTGTATAAAAGAACAGTGATTGTGCACAATCTGTCTATAAAACGACAGTGATTGCACACAATCTGTGTATAAAAGGGCAGTGATTGTGTACAATCGGTGCGTAAAAGGATACTGATTGTGAACAATCTGTGTATAAAGGGGCAGAGATTGTGCACAATCTCTGTATAAAAGGGCAGAGATTGTGCATAATCTGTGTATAAAAGGGCAGAGATTGTACACAATCTGTGTATAAAAGGACACTGATTGTGTACAATCTGTATAAAAGGGCAGTGATTGTGTACAATCTGTGTATAAAATGGCAGTGATTGTGAACAATCTGTGTATAAAAGGGCTGTGATTGTGCACAATCTATGTATAAAAGGGCAGAGATTTTGAACGAACTGTGTATGAAAGGGCAGTGATTGTGTAAAATATATGTTTGAAAGGGCAGTGATTGTGCACAATCTGTGTATATAAGGGCAGAGATTGTGCACAAGCTGTGTATAAAAGGACAGTGATTGTGTACAATCTGTCTATAAAAGCACAGTGACTGTGAACAATCTGTATATAAAAGGACAGTGATTGTATACAATCTGTGTATAAAAGGACAGTGATTTCACACACCTATGTATAAAAGGGCAGTGACTGTGTACAATCTGTGTATAAAAGGGCTGTGATTGTGTACAATCTGTGTATAAAAGGCAGTGATTGCACACAATCTGTGTATAAAAGGGCAGAGATTGTGCACAATCTGTGTATAAAAGGGCAGTGATTGCACACAACCTGTGTATAATAGGGCAGTGATTGTGAACACTCTCTGTATAACAGTGCAGAGATTGTGAACAATCTGTTTATAAAAGGGCAGTGATTGTGAACAACCTCTGTATAAAAGGGCATTAATTGTGAACAATCTGTGTATAAAATGGCAGTGATTGTGAACAATCTGTTTATAAAAGGGCAGTGATTGTGAACAACCTGTGTATAAAAGGGCAGTGATTGTGAACAATCTGTGAATAAAATGGCAGCGATTGTTTACAATCTGTGTATAAAAGGCAGTGATTGTGAACAATCTGTGTATAAAAGGACAGTGACTGTGCACAATCTGTGTATAAAAGGACAGTGATTGTATACAATCTGTGTATAAAAGGACAGTGATTTCACACACCTATGTATAAAAGGGCAGTGACTGTGTACAATCTGTGTATAAAAGGGCTGTGATTGTGTACAATCTGTGTATAAAAGGCAGTGATTGCACACAATCTGCGTATAAAAGGGCAGAGATTGTGCACAATCTGTGTATAAAAGGGCAGTGATTGCACACAATCTGTGTATAATAGGGCAGTGATTGTATACAATCTGTGTATAAAAGAACAGTGATTGTGCACAATCTGTCTATAAAACGACAGTGATTGCACACAATCTGTGTATAAAAGGGCAGTGATTGTGTACAATCGGTGCGTAAAAGGATACTGATTGTGAACAATCTGTGTATAAAGGGGCAGAGATTGTGCACAATCTCTGTATAAAAGGGCAGAGATTGTGCATAATCTGTGTATAAAAGGGCAGAGATTGTACACAATCTGTGTATAAAAGGACACTGATTGTGTACAATCTGTATAAAAGGGCAGTGATTGTGTACAATCTGTGTATAAAATGGCAGTGATTGTGAACAATCTGTGTATAAAAGGGCTGTGATTGTGCACAATCTATGTATAAAAGGGCAGAGATTTTGAACGAACTGTGTATGAAAGGGCAGTGATTGTGTAAAATATATGTTTGAAAGGGCAGTGATTGTGCACAATCTGTGTATATAAGGGCAGAGATTGTGCACAAGCTGTGTATAAAAGGACAGTGATTGTGTACAATCTGTCTATAAAAGCACAGTGACTGTGAACAATCTGTGTATAAAAGGACAGTGATTGTATACAATCTGTGTATAAAAGGACAGTGATTTCACACACCTATGTATAAAAGGGCAGTGACTGTGTACAATCTGTGTATAAAAGGGCTGTGATTGTGTACAATCTGTGTATAAAAGGCAGTGATTGCACACAATCTGTGTATAAAAGGGCAGAGATTGTGCACAATCTGTGTATAAAAGGGCAGTGATTGCACACAACCTGTGTATAATAGGGCAGTGATTGTGAACACTCTCTGTATAACAGTGCAGAGATTGTGAACAATCTGTTTATAAAAGGGCAGTGATTGTGAACAACCTGTGTATAAAAGGGCAGTGATTGTGAACAATCTGTGAATAAAATGGCAGCGATTGTTTACAATCTGTGTATAAAAGGCAGTGATTGTGAACAATCTGTGTATAAAAGGACAGTGAATGTGCACAATCTGTGTAAAAGGGCAGAGATTGTGCACAATCTGTGTATAAAAGGGCAGTGATTGTGCACAATCTGCATATAAAAGAGCAGTGATTGTGAACAACCTGTGTATAAAAGGGCAGTGATTGTGAACAATCTGTGTATAAAATGGCAGTGATTGTGCACAATCTGTGTATAAAAAGACAGCGATTGTTTACAATCTGTGTATAAAAGTAGTGTGATTGTGCACAATCTGCGTATAAAAGGACAGAGATTGTGCACAATCTGTGTATAAAAGGACAGTGATTGTGAACAATCGGTGTATAAAAGGGCAGTGATTGTGAACAATCTGTGTATAAAAGGACAGTGATTGTGAAACATTTGTGTATAAGAGGACAGAGATTGTGAACAATCTGTGTATAAAAGGAAAAGATTGTGCACAACCTGTGTATAAAAGGGCAGTGTTGTGAACCATCTGTGAATAAAAGGGCAGAGATTGTGAACAATCTGTGTGTAAAAGGACAGTGATTGTGAAAAATCTGTGTATAAAAGGGCAGTGATTGTGCACAACCTGTGTATAAAATGGCAGTGATTGTGAACAACCTGTGTATAAAAGGGCAGTGATTGTGCACAATCTGTGTATAAAAGGACAGTGATTGTGCACAATCTGTCTATAAAACGAAAGTGATTGCACACAATCTGTGTATAAAAGGGCAGTGATTGTGTACAATCGGTGCGTAAAAGGATACTGATTGTGAACAATCTGTGTATAAAGGGGCAGAGATTGTGCATAATCTGTGTATAAAAGGGCAGAGATTGTACACAATCTGTGTATAAAAGGACAGTGATTGTGCACAAGCTGTGTATAAAAGGAAAGGGATTGTGTACAATCTGTGTATAAAAGGACAGTGATTGTGCACAATCTGTGTATAAAAGGACAGTGATTGTATACAATCTGTGTATAAAAGGACAGTGATTTCACACACCTATGTATAAAAGGGCAGTGACTGTGTACAATCTGTGTTTAAAAGGGCTGTGATTGTGTACAATCTGTGTATAAAAGGCAGTGATTGCACACAATCTGCGTATAAAAGGGCAGAGATTGTGCACAATCTGTGTATAAAAGGACAGTGATTGTGCACAATCTGTGTATAAAAGGACAGTGGTTGTATACAATCTGTGTATACAAGGACAGTGATTTCACACACCTATGTATAAAAGGGCAGTGACTGTGTACAATCTGTGTATAAAAGGGCTGTGATTGTGTACAATCTGTGTATAAAAGGCAGTGATTGCACACAATCTGTGTATAAAAGGGCAGAGATTGTGCACAATCTGTGTATAAAAGGGCAGTGATTGCACACAATCTGTGTATAATAGGGCAGTGATTGTGAACAATCTGTGTATAACAGTGCAGAGATTGTGAACAATCTGTTTATAAAAGGGCAATGATTGTGAACAACCTGTGTATAAAAAGGCATTGATTGTGAACAATCTGTGTATAAAATGGCAGTGATTGTGAACAATCTGTTTATAAAAGGGCAGTGATTGTGAACAACCTGTGTATAAAAGGGCAGTGATTGTGAACAATCTGTGTATAAAATGGCAGTGATTGTGCACAATCTGTGTATAAAAAGACAGCGATTGTTTACAAACTGTGTATAAAAGGCAGTGATTGTGCACAATCTGTGTATAAAAGGACAGTGAATGTGCACAATCTGTGTAAAAGGGCAGAGATTGTGCACAATCTGTGTATAAAAGGGCAGTGATTGTGCACAATCTGTGTATAAAAGGGCAGTGATTGTGAACAACCTGTGCATAAAAGGGCAGTGATTGTGAACAATCTGTGTATAAAATGGCAGTGATTGTGCACAATCTGTGTATAAAAAGACAGTGATTGCTTACAATCTGTGTATAAAAGGCAGTGATTGTGAACAATCTGTGTATAAAAGGACAGTGAATGTGCACAATCTGTCTTTAAAGGGCAGAGATTGTGCACAATCTGTGTATAAAAGGTCAGTGATTGTGCACAATCTGTGTATAAAACGACAGAGATTGTGCAAAATCTGTGTATAAAAGGTCAGTGATTGTGAACAATCTGTGTATAAATGGGCAGTAATTGTGAACAATCGGTGTAAAAAAGGACAGTGATTGTGAACAATCTGTGTGTAAAAGGACAGCGATTGTTTACAATCTGTGTATAAAAGGCAGTGATTGTGAACAATCTGTGTATAAAAGGACAGTGAATGTGCACAATCTCTGTATAAAAGTAGTGTGATTGTGCACAATCTGCGTATAAAAGGACAGAGATTGTGCACAATCTGTGTATAAAAGGACAGTGATTGTGAACAATCTGTGTATAAAAGGGCAGTGATTGTGCACAATCTGTGTATAAAAAGACAGCGATTGTTTACAATCTGTGTATAAAAGGCAGTGATTGTGAACAATCTGTGTATAAAAGGACAGTGAATGTGCACAATCTGTGTTTAAAAGGGCAGAGATTGTGCACAATCTGTGTATAAAAGGTCAGTGATTGTGCACAATCTGTGTATAAAATGACAGAGATTGTGCACAATCTGTGTATAAAAGGTCAGTGCTTGTGCACAATCTGTGTATAAAACGACAGAGATTGTGCACAATCTGTGTATAAAAGGTCAGTGATTGTGAACAATCTGTGTATAAATGGGCAGTGATTGTGAGCAATCTGTGTATAAAAGGACAGTGATTGTGAACAATCTGTGTGTAAAAGGACAGCGATTGTTTACAATCTGTGTATAAAAGGCAGTGATTGTGAACAATCTGTGTATAAAAGTAGTGTGATTGTGCACAATCTGCGTATAAAAGGACAGAGATTGTGCACAATCTGTGTATAAAAGGACAGTGATTGTGAACAATCGGTGTATAAAAGGGCAGTGATTGTGAACAATCTGTGTATAAAAGGACAGTGATTGTGAAACATTTGTGTATAAGAGGACAGAGATTGTGAACAATCTGTGTATAAAAGGCAAAGATTGTGCACAACCTGTGTATAAAAGGGCAGTGTTGTGAACCATCTGTGAATAAAAGGGCAGAGATTGTGAACAATCTGTGTGTAAAAGGACAGTGATTGTGAAAAATCTGTGTATAAAAGGGCAGTGATTGTGCACAACCTGTGTATAAAATGGCAGTGATTGTGAACAACCTGTGTATAAAAGGGCAGTGATTGTGCACAATCTGTGTATAAAAGGACAGTGATTGTGCACAATCTGTCTATAAAACGACAGTGATTGCACACAATCTGTGTATAAAAGGGCAGTGATTGTGTACAATCGGTGCGTAAAAGGATACTGATTGTGAACAATCTGTGTATAAAGGGGCAGAGATTGTGCACAATCTGTGTATAAAAGGGCAGAGATTGTGCATAATCTGTGTATAAAAGGGCAGAGATTGTACACAATCTGTGTATAAAAGGACACTGATTGTGTACAATCTGTATAAAAGGGCAGTGATTGTGTACAATCTGTGTATAAAATGGCAGTGATCGTGAACAATCTGTGTATAAAAGGGCTGTGATTGTGCACAATCTATGTATAAAAGGACAGTGATTGTGCACAAGCTGTGTATAAAAGGAAAGGGATTGTGTACAATCTGTGTATAAAAGGACAGTGATTGTGCACAATCTGTGTATAAAAGGACAGTGATTGTATACAATCTGTGTATAAAAGGACAGTGATTTCACACACCTATGTATAAAAGGGCAGTGACTGTGTACAATCTGTGTATAAAAGGGCTGTGATTGTGTACAATCTGTGTATAAAAGGCAGTGATTGCACACAATCTGTGTATAAAAGGGCAGAGATTGTGCACGATCTGTGTATAAAAGGGCAGTGATTGCACACAATCTGTGTATAACCGTGCAGAGATTGTGAACAATCTGTTTATAAAAGGGCAGTGATTGTGAACAACCTCTGTATAAAAGGGCTGATATAAGAAAAAGGAGGCTTACCATCAAGTAACTTTAAAGTAAGCTTTAAGTAACTTATAAACACACTATATACAAGAGAGGTCTTTACCATGCCTCTGGTAGAAGCCTCTTACAATACTGAACAGACCAGTATTTATACCAGTCCAACAGGAAGTGACACATGACAGGAAGTGAGGTATGTACACAGTTCATAGTTCATAGTTCACAGTTCACAGGAAGTGATGACATAACTCCCCGGAAGTTATTATTTTTATCACATTCTTCCCTCCTGCAGGTTTAGGAGGCTGTGGTCTACCTTTTGGTCCGCAGCCGCCGAACAAGGAAGAGTCGCACCCGTTTGGATTCCCGTCGTAGAGGGTCGCTGGTCCGCTTACATGCGGTTGGCCATTGGCCAGAGTCCGTGTGGCCTGGATTGCCCTGTGAAGGGTCGGGGAGATCATGGCTTCGAGTACGAGCCCCAATAGGTTCAAAGTCAGACTGCCTCTGTTCAGAGGGAGGTGCAGAGCTGGTCTGTGGCGGACCAGTACTTTCATGCGTGGTACTGGGAGGGTCGCAACCTTGAGCACGGGGTTCTACCGGCACCAAGCTAGTTGGTGTCGGATCAGGATCCTGGAGAGGGGTACCCGATAGGTCCCAAGAGTTTCCTGGTGAAATGCCATCACCCGATGTCCCACTAGGTCCTGGTGGGCAGGGAGCCAGATCCCGTAATGATACGGTAGATTCTCGGCCGTCGGAATATCGTATGTTTGCATAGGTGGGGTTGGCATCGGTTAGTTCGACCTCATCTACAAGAGGGTCATTTTTAGACGTCCGAACGTATCTTCGGAGTAATACAGGTCCAGGAGTAGTTAGCCATGACGGGAGTGATGTCCCATGAGATGAGCGACGCTGGAATCCAAAGAACCGCTCATGAGGTGTAGTATTTGTGGCTGTAGAAAGCAGGGACCGTATAGAGTGCAATGCATCCGGAAGCACTGTTTCCCATTGCTGGTCTGGTAGGCCCCGAGATCTTAAAGCGAGACGTACGGAATTCCAGATGATACCGTTATACCTCTCTACCTGCCCATTTCTGATGGGATGGTATGGTGTTGTTTTGCTTGTAGCAATTCCCCGTTCTGAGAGGTAGTCCTTGAGTTCCCTCGACATAAAGGATGGACCCCGATCTGAGTGAATATAAGCCGGCATGCCACAGAGAGAAAATACCTGCTCAAGGCAGCAGATTACTGTGGACGCCAGCATATTGGAGCAGGGGAAGGCAAACGGAAAACGTGAATATTCGTCGATCATGGTGAGCAAATATGTGTTCCGAGTTGAAGAGGGCACTGGGCCCTTAAAATCGATGCTAAGTCGTTGCATCGGTTGGGTTGCATGTATGAGTATACCATCTGAGGGGCAGAAGAACTGAGGTTTTAATTCCGCACAAAGTCGGCATTCTTATCATATTTTCTTTACATCTCCAGTGGAAAAAGGGAGATTCCGTGATCGTACGAAATGTAGCATGCGCGTAACGCCAGGATGGCACAAACCATTGTGGACATCCATGAGGGTGGAGGATGACATAGTGGAGCAGAATGCCCGTGTGAGGGTGTCCGGGGCCACATTCTCCTTGCCAGGCCGATAGAGAATGGTATAACCAAAAGAGGCCAGTTCCATCCTCCAAAGTTGTATTTTATTATTCTTAATTTTGGTTCGTTTTCGATTATCGAGCATGAAGGCAACTGATCGTTGGTCCGTGATTAATGTAAAGTGCTGGCGAGCTAGAAAATGGTTCCACTTCCGTACTGCCTCTGTGATGGCTGTGGCTTCTTTCTCAACCGGAGGATAATGTAGCTCGGCACCTTGTAAGGTCCTGGACATAAATGCTACAGGACGACCTTCCTGATTCAGAGTAGCCGAGATCGCCACCTCCGAGGCATCACATTCAACCACGAAAGGGAGATTCTCATCAATGGAGTGAAGAGCAGCTTTCTCCAACTGTTTTTTGAGAAGGTTAAAGGCTGCAACAGCCGCTGTTCCCAGTGGAAATGATCTAGCATGCAGCAAGGGTTGGATTTCGTCCGAAAAATGAGGAATCCATTTAGCGTAGTATGCAAACAGACCGAGAGCCCGACGTAAAGAAGCCGGATTCTTAGGTGACGGGAGCTCTTGGAGCGGGCGAAGTCTTTCTGGGTCTGGCTTAATGATACCATTGCCTACGCAGTAGCCAAGGATGTTGATGGTCGGTCGCGACTCAACAGATTTGGATTCATTCAGGGTCAAATTACGGCGATGGAGGGCATCCCGAAATTTTTGGAGGTTGGAGTCGTGTTCCTGTTGATCGTGACCTGCAATGGTAATGTTATCAAGATAGGGAAAAGTGTCCCTTAGGTTTTCCTGCTTAACCAGGCCATCCATTGCCCGTTGAAAGACAGCCACTCCATTAGTAACCCCGAATGGGAGGCGACGAAATTGGTACAGCCGTCCATTAGCCTCAAAGGCTGTGTACTGCTTATCTGAGACCTTCAAGGGTAACTGATGATAGGCACTTTTTAAATCGTAAGTTGAGAACACTTTGTATTCGGACAGTTTATTAACCATATCATCAATGCGTGGCAATGGGTAGGCGTCCAAGTCGGTATATTGATTGATGGTTTGCGAATAATCGATGCATAGTCGCTGTTTGTGAGGTTTTAGAGGGTTCTTGACAATGACGACTTGAGCCCGCCAGGGCGACGAACATGGTTCAATGATATCCTATGCTAGAAGTCGAGAGATTTCAGCCGCAATAAAAGATTGGTCTTCCTGATTAAAGCGCCGCGATTTCGTTATTATCGGTTGGCATTGAGGCGGAATACTGGCAAATAATGAGGGTTCATCAAGTGAAGCTGCTGATAATGCACAAAATGGTAATTTAGATGGTATATTAGAAATAGTAAGTCCGGGTTTGGATCCACCAAACTCAATGGTGAGTTTCTTATGCTGTTTTTGGAAGTCCAGTCCTAAGAGGAGATCACTACATAAGTCCTTGAGCACCGAAAGTCGGGTGGAGGGATACATACGACCATGAAGTGTCATATCAACAACACAAAAGCCGGAGATTCTGGTATTAAGTGATGACTGGGCCATCGCAATTGCCTGGTCCGATGGGAAGACATGTAGTTTCAATTTCGCAACAATCTGTTCCTTAATGAAACTATCAGTACTTCCTGAGTCAATTAAGGCATCTAAGGTATGCCCATTAATTGAAATTTTTGTGGCAGCCTGAGACAGGTTCTGTGGGCAAGCAGCTGTAATTGGTGTCGTTGCACAGAGAGTGGCTAAAACTCTCGGTGTGCTTCTTCGGGAGAGAGCTCGAGAGGAAGCTTGATAGGTCCTAGCTGGAGCATCTTGATAGGCCCTAATTGGGGCAGTTCGGTAGGCCTTAGCTGGATTGGCCCTCGTAGAGGCCCTTGATAGGCAAACTTTAGCAAAGTGTCCTTTTTTCCCGCAATAACTGCAGATTGCATTGCGAGCAGGGCAGGTTTTCCTAGGGTGAAAAGCATCTCCACAAAAGAAGCATTCCTTCCTAGATTGCCAAGAGGCTGCTAAAGTGGGGTCGTCCTCCTCTTCTTCATCAGAATTATCAGAATTAGATTCCCCCATGATAGGGTTCACCTGAGACCGCTTGAATTGTCTGGTTGCAGCTACAGCAGCAGATCGAGATCTGGGCAGCTGATAGAGGTCTGCATTTCTCTTTGCCAAATCCAGTGAACAAGCTAGGTCAAAAGCTTTTTGTAGCTCAAGTGTTTTACTTTCTAGTAGACGCTGGCGTATAAATGGAGAGGCAATCCCGCAGATGAAAGCATCACGAATCATTTCTTGGCGGTACAGCTCAGCTGAGGCTGCCTGAAAGTTACAATCTACGCTGAGCCTGCGAAGTTCTTGCAGGAATTCGTCAATTGATTCCCCTGGCCCTTGTCGGGCTGTGGCCAGTAGATGTCTAGCATAGACCTCATTTGGGGTCTTGGCATACAGTTTCTTAAGTGCCCGAATCACCTCATCGTAATTATCCCATTCATCAACATATTCGAACACTTTTGGGGTCACATAATTGATAAGTATCTTCAATCTAGCAGGAGCATCCGCTTCACATTCATCCAGAAAATTCTCAAAAGTACGGTACCAATGCTTCCATACCCTGCCAGCTGCTGGTGCATTCGGGTCCAAGTCCAGACGAATAGGTCTAAGGATTTTCTCCATGATGGGTGGTTCCCTGGATCCTTAATTCCGAGTTTGTCCGAAGGTCTAGTATTTGTGAGTGTAAATACTAAGTTACTTAAATTGATGTAAGAAAAAGGAGGCTTACCATCAAGTAACTTTAAAGTAAGCTTTAAGTAACTTATAAACACACTATATACAAGAGAGGTCTTTACCATGCCTCTGGTAGAAGCCTCTTACAATACTGAACAGACCAGTATTTATACCAGTCCAACAGGAAGTGACACATGACAGGAAGTGAGGTGTGTACACAGTTCATAGTTCATAGTTCACAGTTCACAGGAAGTGATGACATAACTCCCCGGAAGTTATTATTTTTATCACAAGGGCATTGATTGTGAACAATCTGTGCATAAAATGGCAGTGATTGTGAACAATCTGTTTATAAAAGGGCAGTGATTGTGAACAACCTGTGTATAAAAGGGCAGTGATTGTGAACAATCTGTGAATAAAATGGCAGTGATTGTGAACAATCTGAGTATAAACAGACAGCGATTGTTTACAATCTGTGTATAAAAGGCAGTGATTGTGAACAATCTGTGTATAAAAGGACAGTGAATGTGCACAATCTGTGTAAAAGGGCAGAGATTGTGCACAATCTGTGTATAAAAGGGCAGTGATTGTGCACAATCTGTGTATAAAGGAGCAGTGATTGTGAACAACCTGTGTATAAAAGGGCAGTGATTGTGAAAAATCTGTGTATAAAATGGCAGTGATTGTGCACAATCTGTGTATAAAAAGACAGCGATTGTTTACAATCTGTGTATAAAAGGCAGTGATTTTGAACAATCTGTGTGTAAAAGGACAGTGAATGTGCACAATCTGTGTTTAAAAGGGCAGAGATTGTGCACAATCTGTGTATAAAAGGTCAGTGATTGTGCACAATCTGTGTATAAAATGACAGAGATTGTGCACAATCTGTGTATAAAAGGTCAGTGTTTGTGCACAATCTGTGTATAAAACGACAGAGATTGTGCACAATCTGTGTATAAAAGGTCAGTGATTGTGAACAATCTGTGCATAAATGGGCAGTGATTGTGAGCAATCTGTGTATAAAAGGACAGTGATTGTGAACAATCTGTGTGTACAAGGACAGCGATTGTTTACAATCTGTGTATAAAAGGCAGTGATTGTGAACAATCTGTGTATAAAAGTAGTGTGATTGTGCACAATCTGCGTATAAAAGGACAGAGATTGTGCACAATCTGTGTATAAAAGGACAGTGATTGTGAACAATCGGTGTATAAAAGGGCAGTGATTGTGAACAATCTGTGTATAAAAGGACAGTGATTGTGAAACATTTGTGTATAAGAGGACAGAGATTGTGAACAATCTGTGTATAAAAGGCAAAGATTGTGCACAACCTGTGTATAAAAGGGCAGTGTTGTGAACCATCTGTGAATAAAAGGGCAGAGATTGTGAACAATCTGTGTGTAAAAGGACAGCGATTGTGAAAAATCTGTGTATAAAAGGGCAGTGACTGTGCACAACCTGTGTATAAAATGGCAGTGATTGTGAACAACCTGTGTATAAAAGGGCAGTGATTGTGCACAATCTGTGTATAAAAGGACAGTGATTGTGCACAATCTGTCTATAAAACGACAGTGATTGCACACAATCTGTGTATAAAAGGGCAGTGATTGTGTACAATCGGTGCGTAAAAGGATACTGATTGTGAACAATCTGTGTATAAAGGGGCAGAGATTGTGCACAATCTGTGTATAAAAGGGCAGAGATTGTGCATAATCTGTGTATAAAATGGCAGAGATTGTACACAATCTGTGTATAAAAGGACACTGATTGTGTACAATCTGTATAAAAGGGCAGTGATTGTGTACAATCTGTGTATAAAATGGCAGTGATTGTGAACAATCTGTGTATAAAAGGGCTGTGATTGTGCACAATCTATGTATAAAAGGGCAGAGATTTTGAACGAACTGTGTCTGAAAGGGCAGTGATTGTGTAAAATATATGTTTGAAAGGGCAGTGATTGTGCACAATCTGTGTATAACAGGGCAGAGATTGTGCACAATCTGTGTATAACAGTGCAGAGGTTGTGCACAATCTATGTATAAAAGGACAGTGATTGTGCCCAAGCGGTGTATAAAAGGACAGTGATTGTGTACAATCTGTGTCTATAAGGGCAGAGATTGAGCACAATCTGTGTATAAAAGGACAGTGATTGTGAACAATCTGTGTATAAAAGGGCAGAGCTTGTGCACAATCTATGTATAAAAGGACAGTGATTGTGCACAAGCTGTGTATAAAAGGACAGTGATTGTGTACAATCTGTGTATATAAGGGCAGAGATTGTGCACAATCTGTGTATAAAAGGACAGTGATTGTGTACAATCTGTGTATAAAAGGACAGTGATTGCGCACAATCTGTCTATAAAAGCACAGTGACAGTGAACAATCTGTGTATAAAAGGACAGTGAATGTGCACAATCTGTGTATAAAAGGGCAGAGCTTGTGCACAATCTATGTATAAAAGGAGAGTGATTGTGCACAAGCTGTGTATAAAAGGACAGTGATTGTGTACAATCTGTGTATAAAAGGACAGTGATTGTGCACAATCTGTGTATAAAAGGACAGTGGTTGTATACAATCTGTGTATAAAAGGACAGTGATTTCACACACCTATGTATAAAAGGGCAGTGACTGTGTACAATCTGTGTATAAAAGGGCTGTGATTGTGTACAATCTGTGTATAAAAGGCAGTGATTGCACACAATCTGTGTATAAAAGGGCAGAGATTGTGCACAATCTGTGTATAAAAGGGCAGTGATTGCACACAACCTGTGTATAATAGGGCAGTGATTGTGAACAATCTGTGTATAACAGTGCAGAGATTGTGAACAATCTGTTTATAAAAGGGCAGTGATTGTGAACAACCTGTGTATAAAAAGGCATTGATTGTGAACAATCTGTGTATAAAATGGCAGTGATTGTGAACAATCTGTTTATAAAAGGGCAGTGATTGTGAACAACCTGTGTATAAAAGGGCAGTGATTGTGAACAATCTGTGTATAAAATGGCAGTGATTGTGCACAATCTGTGTATAAAAAGATAGCGATTGTTTACAAACTGTGTATAAAAGGCAGTGATTGTGCACAATCTGTGTATAAAAGGACAGTGAATGTGCACAATCTGTGTAAAAGGGCAGAGATTGTGCACAATCTGTGTATAAAAGGGCAGTGATTGTGCACAATCTGTGTATAAAAGGGCAGTGATTGTGAACAACCTGTGCATAAAAGGGCAGTGATTGTGAACAATCTGTGTATAAAATGGCAGTGATTGTGCACAATCTGTGTATAAAAAGACAGTGATTGCTTACAATCTGTGTATAAAAGGCAGTGATTGTGAACAATCTGTGTATAAAAGGACAGTGAATGTGCACAATCTGTGTTTAAAGGGCAGAGATTGTGCACAATCTGTGTATAAAAGGTCAGTGATTGTGCACAATCTGTGTATAAAACGACAGAGATTGTGCAAAATCTGTGTATAAAAGGTCAGTGATTGTGAACAATCTGTGTATAAATGGGCAGTAATTGTGAACAATCGGTGTAAAAAAGGACAGTGATTGTGAACAATCTGTGTGTAAAAGGACAGCGATTGTTTACAATCTGTGTATAAAAGGCAGTGATTGTGAACAATCTGTGTATAAAAGGACAGTGAATGTGCACAATCTCTGTATAAAGGTAGTGTGATTGTGCACAATCTGCATATAAAAGGACAGAGATTGTGCACAATCTGTGTATAAAAGGACAGTGATTGTGAACAATCTGTGTATAAAAGGCCAGTGATTGTGCACAATCTGTGTATAAAAAGACAGCGATTGTTTAAAATCTGTGTATAAAAGGCAGTGATTGTGAACAATCTGTGTATAAAAGGACAGTGAATGTGCACAATCTGTGTTTAAAAGGGCAGAGATTGTGCACAATCTGTGTATAAAAGGTCAGTGATTGTGCACAATCTGTGTATAAAATGACAGAGATTCTGCACAATCTGTGTATAAAAGGTCAGTGATTGTGCACAATCTGTGTATAAAACGACAGAGATTGTGCACAATCTGTGTATAAAAGGTCAGTGATTGTGAACAATCTGTGTATAAATGGGCAGTGATTGTGAGCAATCTGTGTATAAAAGGACAGTGATTGTGAACAATCTGTGTGTAAAAGGACAGCGATTGTTTACAATCTGTGTATAAAAGGCAGTGATTGTGAACAATCTGTGTATAAAAGTAGTGTGATTGTGCACAATCTGCGTATAAAAGGACAGAGATTGTGCACAATCTGTGTATAAAAGGACAGTGATTGTGAACAATCGGTGTATAAAAGGGCAGTGATTGTGAACAATCTGTGTATAAAAGGACAGTGATTGTGAAACATTTGTGTATAAGAAGACAGAGATTGTGAACAATCTGTGTATAAAAGGCAAAGATTGTGCACAACCTGTGTATAAAAGGGCAGTGTTGTGAACCATCTGTGAATAAAAGGGCAGAGATTGTGAACAATCTGTGTGTAAAAGGACAGTGATTGTGAAAAATCTGTGTATAAAAGGGCAGTGATTGTGCACAATCTGTCTATAAAACGACAGTGATTGCACACAATCTGTGTATAAAAGGGCAGTGATTGTGTACAATCGGTGTGTAAAAGGATACTGATTGTGAACAATCTGTGTATAAAGGGGCAGAGATTGTGCACAATCTGTGTGTAAAAGGGCAGAGATTGTGCATAATCTGTGTATAAAAGGGCAGAGATTGTACACAATCTGTGTATAAAAGGACACTGATTGTGTACAATCTGTATAAAAGGGCAGTGATTGTGTACAATCTGTGTATAAAATGGCAGTGATTGTGAACAATCTGTGTATAAAAGGGCTGTGATTGTGCACAATCTATGTATAAAAGGGCAGAGATTTTGAACGAACCGTGTATCAAAGGGCAGTGATTGTGTAAAATATATGTTTGAAAGGGCAGTGATTGTGCACAATCTGTGTATAACAGGGCAGAGATTGTGCACAATCTGTGTATAACAGTGCAGAGGTTGTGCACAATCTATGTATAAAAGGACAGTGATTGTGCACAAGCGGTGTATAAAAGGACAGTGATTGTGTACAATCTGTGTATATAAGGGCAGAGATTGTGCACAATCTGTGTATAAAAGGACCGTGATTGTGAACAATCTGTGTATAAAAGGGCAGAGCTTGTGCACAATCTATGTATAAAAGGACAGTGATTGTGCACAAGCGGTGTATAAAAGGACAGTGATTGTGTACAATCTGTGTATATAAGGGCAGAGATTGTGCACAATCTGTGTATAAAAGGACAGTGATTGTGTACAATCTGTGTATAAAAGGACAGTGATTGCGCACAATCTGTCTATAAAAGCACAGTGACAGTGAACAATCTGTGTATAAAAGGACAGTGAATGTGCACAATCTGTGTATAAAAGGGCAGAGCTTGTGCACAATCTATGTATAAAAGGACAGTGATTGTGCACAAGCTGTGTATAAAAGGACAGTGATTGTGTACAATCTGTGTATAAAAGGACAGTGATTGTGCACAATCTGTGTATAAAAGGACAGTGGTTGTATACAATCTGTGTATAAAAGGACAGTGATTTCACACACCTATGTATAAAAGGGCAGTGACTGTGTACAATCTGTGTATAAAAGGGCTGTGATTGTGTACAATCTGTGTATAAAAGGCAGTGATTGCACACAATCTGTGTATAAAAGGGCAGAGATTGTGCACAATCTGTGTATAAAAGGGCAGTGATTGCACACAATCTGTGTATAATAGGGCAGTGATTGTGAACAATCTGTGTATAGCAGTGCAGAGATTGTGAACAATCTGTTTATAAAAGGGCAGTGATTGTGAACAACCTGTGTATAAAAAGGCATTGATTGTGAACAATCTGTGTATAAAATGGCAGTGATTGTGAACAATCTGTTTATAAAAGGGCAGTGATTGTGAACAACCTGTGTATAAAAGGGCAGTGATTGTGAACAATCTGTGTGTAAAATGGCAGTGATTGTGCACAATCTGTGTATAAAAAGACAGCGATTGTTTACAAACTGTGTATAAAAGGCAGTGATTGTGCACAATCTGTGTATAAAAGGACAGTGAATGTGCACAATCTGTGTAAAAGGGCAGAGATTGTGCACAATCTGTGTATAAAAGGGCAGTGATTGTGCACAATCTGTGTATAAAAGGGCAGTGATTGTGAACAACCTGTGTATAAAAGGGCAGTGATTGTGAACAATCTGTGTATAAAATGGCAGTGATTGTGCACAATCTGTGTATAAAAAGACAGTGATTGCTTACAATCTGTGTATAAAAGGCAGTGATTGTGAACAATCTGTGTATAAAAGGACAGTGAATGTGCACAATCTGTGTTTAAAGGGCAGAGATTGTGCACAATCTGTGTATAAAAGGTCAGTGATTGTGCACAATCTGTGTATAAAACGACAGAGATTGTGCAAAACCTGTGTATAAAAGGTCAGTGATTGTGAACAATCTGTGTATAAATGGGCAGTAATTGTGAACAATCGGTGTAAAAAAGGACAGTGATTGTGAACAATCTGTGTGTAAAAGGACAGTGATTGTTTACAATCTGTGTATAAAAGGCAGTGATTGTGAACAATCTGTGTATAAAAGGACAGTGAATGTGCACAATCTCTGTATAAAAGTAGTGTGATTGTGCACAATCTGCGTATAAAAGGACAGAGATTGTGCACAATCTGTGTATAAAAGGTCAGTGATTGTGCACAATCTGTGTATAAAACGACAGAGATTGTGCAAAACCTGTGTATAAAAGGTCAGTGATTGTGAACAATCTGTGTGTAAAAGGACAGTGATTGTTTACAACCTGTGTATGAAAGGCAGTGATTGTGAACAATCTATGTATAAAAGGACAGTGATTGTGCACAAGCGGTGTATAAAAGGACAGTGATTGTGTACAATCTGTGTATATAAGGGCAGAGATTGTGCACAATCTTTGTATAAAAGGACAGTGATTGTGTACAATCTGTGTATAAAAGGACAGTGATTGCGCACAATCTGTCTATAAAAGCACAGTGACAGTGAACAATCTGTGTATAAAAGGACAGTGAATGTGCACAATCTGTGTATAAAAGGGCAGAGCTTGTGCACAATCTATGTATAAAAGGAGAGTGATTGTGCACAAGCTGTGTATAAAAGGACAGTGGTTGTATACAATCTGTGTATAAAAGGACAGTGATTTCACACACCTATGTATAAAAGGGCAGTGACTGTGTACAATCTGTGTATAAAAGGGCTGTGATTGCACACAATCTGTGTATAAAAGGGCAGAGATTGTGCACAATCTGTGTATAAAAGGGCAGTGATTGCACACAAGCTGTGTATAATAGGGCAGTGATTGTGAACAATCTGTGTATAACAGTGCAGAGATTGTGAACAATCTGTTTATAAAAGGGCAGTGATTGTGAACAACCTGTGTATAAAAAGGCGTTGATTGTGAACAATCTGTGTATAAAAGGGCAGTGATTGTGAACAACCTGTGTATAAAAGGGCAGTGATTGTGAACAATCTGTGTATAAAATGGCAGTGATTGTGCACAATCTGTGTATAAAAAGAGAGTGATTGCTTACAATCTGTGTATAAAAGGCAGTGATTGTGAACAATCTGTGTATAAAAGGACAGTGAATGTGCACAATCTGTGTTTAAAGGGCAGAGATTGTGCACAATCTGTGTATAAAAGGTCAGTGATTGTGCACAATCTGTGTATAAAACGACAGAGATTGTGCAAAACCTGTGTATAAAAGGTCAGTGATTGTGAACAATCTGTGTATAAATGGGCAGTAATTGTGAACAATCGGTGTAAAAAAGGACAGTGATTGTGAACAATCTGTGTGTAAAAGGACAGTGATTGTTTACAATCTGTGTATAAAAGGCAGTGATTGTGAACAATCTGTGTATAAAAGGACAGTGAATGTGCACAATCTCTGTATAAAAGTAGTGTGATTGTGCACAATCTGCGTATAAAAGGACAGAGATTGTGCACAATCTGTGTATAAAAGGTCAGTGATTGTGCACAATCTGTGTATAAAACGACAGAGATTGTGCAAAACCTGTGTATAAAAGGTCAGTGATTGTGAACAATCTGTGTGTAAAAGGACAGTGATTGTTTACAACCTGTGTATGAAAGGCAGTGATTGTGAACAATCTATGTATAAAAGGACAGTGATTGTGCACAAGCGGTGTATAAAAGGACAGTGATTGTGTACAATCTGTGTATATAAGGGCAGAGATTGTGCACAATCTGTGTATAAAAGGACAGTGATTGTGTACAATCTGTGTATAAAAGGACAGTGATTGCGCACAATCTGTCTATAAAAGCACAGTGACAGTGAACAATCTGTGTATAAAAGGACAGTGAATGTGCACAATCTGTGTATAAAAGGGCAGAGCTTGTGCACAATCTATGTATAAAAGGAGAGTGATTGTGCACAAGCTGTGTATAAAAGGACAGTGATTGTGTACAATCTGTGTATAAAAGGACAGTGATTGTGCACAATCTGTGTATAAAAGGACAGTGGTTGTATACAATCTGTGTATAAAAGGACAGTGATTTCACACACCTATGTATAAAAGGGCAGTGACTGTGTACAATCTGTGTATAAAAGAGCTGTGATTGTGTACAATCTGTGTATAAAAGGCAGTGATTGCACACAATCTGTGTATAAAAGGGCAGAGATTGTGCACAATCTGTGTATAAAAGGGCAGTGATTGCACACAACCTGTGTATAATAGGGCAGTGATTGTGAACAATCTGTGTATAACAGTGCAGAGATTGTGAACAATCTGTTTATAAAAGGGCAGTGATTGTGAACAACCTGTGTATAAAAAGGCATTGATTGTGAACAATCTGTGTATAAAATGGCAGTGATTGTGAACAATCTGTTTATAAAAGGGCAGTGATTGTGAACAACCTGTGTATAAAAGGGCAGTGATTGTGAACAATCTGTGTATAAAATGGCAGTGATTGTGCACAATCTGTGTATAAAAAGATAGCGATTGTTTACAAACTGTGTATAAAAGGCAGTGATTGTGCACAATCTGTGTATAAAAGGACAGTGAATGTGCACAATCTGTGTAAAAGGGCAGAGATTGTGCACAATCTGTGTATAAAAGGGCAGTGATTGTGCACAATCTGTGTATAAAAGGGCAGTGATTGTGAACAACCTGTGCATAAAAGGGCAGTGATTGTGAACAATCTGTGTATAAAATGGCAGTGATTGTGCATAATCTGTGTATAAAAAGACAGTGATTGCTTGCAATCTGTGTATAAAAGGCAGTGATTGTGAACAATCTGTGTATAAAAGGACAGTGAATGTGCACAATCTGTGTTTAAAGGGCAGAGATTGTGCACAATCTGTGTATAAAAGGTCAGTGATTGTGCACAATCTGTGTATAAAACGACAGAGATTGTGCAAAATCTGTGTATAAAAGGTCAGTGATTGTGAACAATCTGTGTATAAATGGGCAGTAATTGTGAACAATCGGTGTAAAAAAGGACAGTGATTGTGAACAATCTGTGTGTAAAAGGACAGCGATTGTTTACAATCTGTGTATAAAAGGCAGTGATTGTGAACAATCTGTGCATAAAAGGACAGTGAATGTGCACAATCTCTGTATAAAAGTAGTGTGATTGTGCACAATCTGCGTATAAAAGGACAGAGATTGTGCACAATCTGTGTATAAAAAGACAGCGATTGTTTACAATCTGTGTATAAAAGGCAGTGATTGTGAACAATCTGTGTATAAAAGGACAGTGAATGTGCACAATCTGTGTTTAAAAGGGCAGAGATTGTGCACAATCTGTGTATAAAAGATCAGTGATTGTGCACAATCTGTGTATAAAATGACAGAGATTGTGCACAATCTGTGTATAAAATGACAGAGATTGTGCACAATCTGTGTATAAAAGGTCAGTGATTGTGCACAATCTGTGTATAAAACGACAGAGATTGTGCACAATCTGTGTATAAAAGGTCAGTGATTGTGAACAATCTGTGTATAAATGGGCAGTGATTGTGAGCAATCTGTGTATAAAAGGACAGTGATTGTGAACAATCTGTGTGTAAAAGGACAGCGATTGTTTACAATCTGTGTATAAAAGGCAGTGATTGTGAACAATCTGTGTATAAAAGTAGTGTGATTGTGCACAATCTGCGTATAAAAGGACAGAGATTGTGCACAATCTGTGTATAAAAGGACAGTGATTGTGAACAATCGGTGTATGAAAGGGCAGTGATTGTGAACAATCTGTGTATAAAAGGACAGTGATTGTGAAACATTTGTGTATAAGAGGACAGAGATTGTGAACAATCTGTGTATAAAAGGCAAAGATTGTGCACAACCTGTGTATAAAAGGGCAGTGTTGTGAACCATCTGTGAATAAAAGGGCAGAGATTGTGAACAATCTGTGTGTAAAAGGACAGTGATTGTGAAAAATCTGTGTATAAAGGGGCAGTGATTGTGCACAACCTGTGTATAAAATGGCAGTGATTGTGAACAACCTGTGTATAAAAGGGCAGTGATTGTGCACAATCTGTGTATAAAAGGACAGTGATTGTGCACAATCTGTCTATAAAACGACAGTGATTGCACACAATCTGTGTATAAAAGGGCAGTGATTGTGTACAATCGGTGTGTAAAAGGATACTGATTGTGAACAATCTGTGTATAAAGGGGCAGAGATTGTGCACAATCTGTGTATAAAAGGGCAGAGATTGTGCATAATCTGTGTATAAAAGGGCAGAGATTGTACACAATCTGTGTATAAAAGGACACGGATTGTCTACAATCTGTATAAAAGGGCAGTGATTGTGTACAATCTGTGTATAAAATGGCAGTGATTGTGAACAATCTGTGTATAAAAGGGCTGTGATTGTGCACAATCTATGTATAAAAGGGCAGAGATTTTGAACGAACCGTGTATGAAAGGGCAGTGATTGTGTAAAATATATGTTTGAAAGGGCAGTGATTGTGCACAATCTGTGTATAACAGCGCAGAGATTGTGCACAATCTGTGTATAACAGTGCAGAGGTTGTGCACAATCTATGTATAAAAGGACAGTGATTGTGCACAAGCGGTGTATAAAAGGACAGTGATTGTGTACAATCTGTGTATATAAGGGCAGAGATTGTGCACAATCTGTGTCTAAAAGGACAGTGATTGTGAACAATCTGTGTATAAAAGGGCAGAGCTTGTGCACAATCTATGTATAAAAGGACAGTGATTGTGCACAAGCGGTGTATAAAAGGACAGTGATTGTGTACAATCTGTGTATATAAGGGCAGAGATTGTGCACAATCTGTGTATAAAAGGGCAGAGATTGTGCACAATCTGTGTATAAAAGGGCAGTGATTGCACACAACCTGTGTATAATAGGGCAGTGATTGTGAACAATCTGTGTATAACAGTGCAGAGATTGTGAACAATCTGTTTATAAAAGGGCAGTGATTGTGAACAACCTGTGTATAAAAAGGCATTGATTGTGAACAATCTGTGTATAAAATGGCAGTGATTGTGAACAATCTGTTTATAAAAGGGCAGTGATTGTGAACAACCTGTGTATAAAAGGGCAGTGATTGTGAACAATCTGTGTATAAAATGGCAGTGATTGTGCACAATCTGTGTATAAAAAGATAGCGATTGTTTACAAACTGTGTATAAAAGGCAGTGATTGTGCACAATCTGTGTATAAAAGGACAGTGAATGTGCACAATCTGTGTAAAAGGGCAGAGATTGTGCACAATCTGTGTATAAAAGGGCAGTGATTGTGCACAATCTGTGTATAAAAGGGCAGTGATTGTGAACAACCTGTGCATAAAAGGGCAGTGATTGTGAACAATCTGTGTATAAAGTGGCAGTGATTGTGCATAATCTGTGTATAAAAAGACAGTGATTGCTTGCAATCTGTGTATAAAAGGCAGTGATTGTGAACAATCTGTGTATAAAAGGACAGTGAATGTGCACAATCTGTGTTTAAAGGGCAGAGATTGTGCACAATCTGTGTATAAAAGGTCAGTGATTGTGCACAATCTGTGTATAAAACGACAGAGATTGTGCAAAATCTGTGTATAAAAGGTCAGTGATTGTGAACAATCTGTGTATAAATGGGCAGTAATTGTGAACAATCGGTGTAAAAAAGGACAGTGATTGTGAACAATCTGTGTGTAAAAGGACAGCGATTGTTTACAATCTGTGTATAAAAGGCAGTGATTGTGAACAATCTGTGCATAAAAGGACAGTGAATGTGCACAATCTCTGTATAAAAGTAGTGTGATTGTGCACAATCTGCGTATAAAAGGACAGAGATTGTGCACAATCTGTGTATAAAAAGACAGCGATTGTTTACAATCTGTGTATAAAAGGCAGTGATTGTGAACAATCTGTGTATAAAAGGACAGTGAATGTGCACAATCTGTGTTTAAAAGGGCAGAGATTGTGCACAATCTGTGTATAAAAGGTCAGTGATTGTGCACAATCTGTGTATAAAATGACAGAGATTGTGCACAATCTGTGTATAAAAGGTCAGTGATTGTGCACAATCTGTGTATAAAACGACAGAGATTGTGCACAATCTGTGTATAAAAGGTCAGTGATTGTGAACAATCTGTGTATAAATGGCAGTGATTGTGAGCAATCTGTGTATAAAAGGACAGTGATTGTGAACAATCTGTGTGTAAAAGGACAGCAATTGTTTACAATCTGTGTATAAAAGGCAGTGATTGTGAACAATCTGTGTATAAAAGTAGTGTGATTGTGCACAATCTGCGTATAAAAGGACAGAGATTGTGCACAATCTGTGTATAAAAGGACAGTGATTGTGAACAATCGGTGTATGAAAGGGCAGTGATTGTGAACAATCTGTGTATAAAAGGACAGTGATTGTGAAACATTTGTGTATAAGAGGACAGAGATTGTGAACAATCTGTGTATAAAAGGCAAAGATTGTGCACAACCTGTGTATAAAAGGGCAGTGTTGTGAACCATCTGTGAATAAAAGGGCAGAGATTGTGAACAATCTGTGTGTAAAAGGACAGTGATTGTGAAAAATCTGTGTATAAAAGGGCAGTGATTGTGCACAACCTGTGTATAAAATGGCAGTGATTGTGAACAACCTGTGTATAAAAGGGCAGTGATTGTGCACAATCTGTGTATAAAAGGGCAGTGATTGTGCACAATCTGTCTATAAAACGACAGTGATTGCACACAATCTGTGTATAAAAGGGCAGTGATTGTGTACAATCGGTGTGTAAAAGGATACTGATTGTGAACAATCTGTGTATAAAGGGGCAGAGATTGTGCACAATCTGTGTATAAAAGGGCAGAGATTGTGCATAATCTGTGTATAAAAGGGCAGAGATTGTACACAATCTGTGTATAAAAGGACACGGATTGTCTACAATCTGTATAAAACGGCAGTGATTGTGTACAATCTGTGTATAAAATGGCAGTGATTGTGAACAATCTGTGTATAAAAGGGCTGTGATTGTGCACAATCTATGTATAAAAGGGCAGAGATTTTGAACGAACCGTGTATGAAAGGGCAGTGATTGTGTAAAATATATGTTTGAAAGGGCAGTGATTGTGCACAATCTGTGTATAACAGCGCAGAGATTGTGCACAATCTGTGTATAACAGTGCAGAGGTTGTGCACAATCTATGTATAAAAGGACAGTGATTGTGCACAAGCGGTGTATAAAAGGACAGTGATTGTGTACAATCTGTGTATATAAGGGCAGAGATTGTGCACAATCTGTGTCTAAAAGGACAGTGATTGTGAACAATCTGTGTATAAAAGGCAGAGCTTGTGCACAATCTATGTATAAAAGGACAGTGATTGTGCACAAGTGGTGTATAAAAGGACAGTGATTGTGTACAATCTGTGTATATAAGGGCAGAGATTGTGCACAATCTGTGTATAAAAGGACAGTGATTGTGTACAATCTGTGTATAAAAGGACAGTGATTGCGCACAATCTGTCTATAAAAGCACAGTGACAGTGAACAATCTGTGTATAAAAGGACAGTGAATGTGCACAATCTGTGTATAAAAGGGCAGAGCTTGTGCACAATCTATGTATAAAAGGACAGTGATTGTGCACAAGCTGTGTATAAAAGGACAGTGATTGTGTACAATCTGTGTATAAAAGGACAGTGATTGTGCACAATCTGTGTATAAAAGGACAGTGGTTGTATACAGTCTGTGTATAAAAGGACAGTGATTTCACACACCTATGTATAAAAGGGCAGTGACTGTGTACAATCTGTGTATAAAAGGGCTGTGATTGTGTACAATCTGTGTATAAAAGGCAGTGATTGCACACAATCTGTGTATAAAAGGGCAGAGATTGTGCACAATCTGTGTATAAAAGGGCAGTGATTGCACACAATCTGTGTATAATAGGGCAGTGATTGTGAACAATCTGTGTATAACAGTGCAGAGATTGTGAACAATCTGTTTATAAAAGGGCAGTGATTGTGAACAACCTGTGTATAAAAAGGCATTGATTGTGAACAATCTGTGTATAAAATGGCAGTGATTGTGAACAATCTGTTTATGAAAGGGCAGTGATTGTGAACAACCTGTGTATAAAAGGGCAGTGATTGTGAACAATCTGTGTGTAAAATGGCAGTGATTGTGCACAATCTGTGTATAAAAAGACAGCAATTGTTTACAAACTGTGTATAAAAGGCAGTGATTGTGCACAATCTGTGTATAAAAGGACAGTGAATGTGCACAATCTGTGTATAAAATGGCAGTGATTGTGCACAATCTGTGTATAAAAAGACAGTGATTGCTTACAATCTGTGTATAAAAGGCAGTGATTGTGCACAATCTGTGTATAAAAGGGCAGTGATTGTGCACAATCTGTGTATAAAAGGGCAGTGATTGTGAACAACCTGTGTATAAAAGGGCAGTGATTGTGAACAATCTGTGTATAAAATGGCAGTGATTGTGCACAATCTGTGTATAAAAAGACAGTGATTGCTTACAATCTGTGTATAAAAGGCAGTGATTGTGAACAATCTGTGTATAAAAGGACAGTGAATGTGCACAATCTGTGTTTAAAGGGCAGAGATTGTGCACAATCTGTGTATAAAAGGTCAGTGATTGTGCACAATCTGTGTATAAAACGACAGAGATTGTGCAAAACCTGTGTATAAAAGGTCAGTGATTGTGAACAATCTGTGTATAAATGGGCAGTAATTGTGAACAATCGGTGTAAAAAAGGACAGTGATTGTGAACAATCTGTGTGTAAAAGGACAGTGATTGTTTACAATCTGTGTATAAAAGGCAGTGATTGTGAACAATCTGTGTATAAAAGGACAGTGAATGTGCACAATCTCTGTATAAAAGTAGTGTGATTGTGCACAATCTGTGTATAAAAGGACAGAGATTGTGCACAATCTGTGTATAAAAGGTCAGTGATTGTGCACAATCTGTGTATAAAACGACAGAGATTGTGCAAAACCTGTGTATAAAAGGTCAGTGATTGTGAACAATCTGTGTGTAAAAGGACAGTGATTGTTTACAACCTGTGTATAAAAGGCAGTGATTGTGAACAATCTATGTATAAAAGGACAGTGATTGTGCACAAGCGGTGTATAAAAGGACAGTGATTGTGTACAATCTGTGTATATAAGGGCAGAGATTGTGCACAATCTGTGTATAAAAGGACAGTGATTGTGTACAATCTGTGTATAAAAGGACAGTGATTGCGCACAATCTGTCTATAAAAGCACAGTGACAGTGAACAATCTGTGTATAAAAGGACAGTGAATGTGCACAATCTGTGTATAAAAGGGCAGAGCTTGTGCACAATCTATGTATAAAAGGAGAGTGATTGTGCACAAGCTGTGTATAAAAGGACAGTGATTGTGTACAATCTGTG
>NW_028226550.1:0-33567 GCF_052327205.1 Somniosus microcephalus
GAGAGATTCGGAGATTGCGGGGGGGTGATTCGGAGATTGCGGGGGGAGATTCGGAGATTGCGAGGGGAGATTCGGAGCTTGCGGGGGGAGATTCGGAGATTGCGGGGGGAGATTCGGACATTACGGTGGAGATTCCGACATTGCGGGGGGGAGATTCGGAGATTGCGGAGGGGGAGATTCGGACATTGCACAGGGGGTGATTCGGACATTGCGGGGGGGGGAGATTCGGACATTGCGGGGGGGAGATTCTGAGATTGCTAGGGGAGGGAGATTCGGAGAATGTGATGGGGGAGATTCAGAGATTGCGGAGGGAGAGATTCGGAGATTGCAGGGGGAGATTTGGAGATTGCGGGGGGAGATTCGGAGATTGCGGCGGGAGATTCGGAGATTGCGGGGGGAGATTCGGAGATTGCGGGGGGAGATTCGGAGATTGCGGGGGGAGATTCGGAGATTGCGGGTGGAGATTCGGAGATTGCGGGGGGGGATTCGGAGATTCCGGGGGAGATTCGTAGATTGCGAGGGGAGATTCGGAGATTGCGAGGGGAGATTCGGAGATTGCAGGGGGGAGATTCAGAGATTGCGGGGAGGATGGGAGATTTCGGGGGGAGATTCTGAGATTGCGAGGGTGGGGAGATTCGGAGATTGCGGGGGGGGGAGATTTGGACATTGCGGGGGAGAGATTCGGAGATTGCAGAGGGTATATTCGGTGATTGCGGGGGGAGATTCGGAGATTGCCGGGGGGGTGATTCGGAGATTGCGAGGGGAGATTCGGAGGTTGCGGGGGAAGATTCGGAGATTGCGGGGGGGAGATTCTGAGATTGCGGGGGGGGAGATTCGGAGATTCCGGTCGGAGTTTCAGAGATTGCGGGGGGAGATTCGGAGATTGCGGGGGGGAGATTCGGAGATTGCGGAGGGAGATTCTGAGATTGCGGGGGGAGATTCGGAGATTGAGGGGGGAGATTCGGAGATTGCGGGGGGAGATTTGGAGATTGCGGCGGGAGATTCGGTGATTGCGGGGGAGGATGGGAGATTGCGGGGAGGATGGGAGATTCTGGGGGGAGAATCTGAGATTGCGAGGCGGGGAGATTCAGAGATTGCGGGGGGGGAGATTCGGAGATTGCGGGGGGGGAGATTCGGAGATTGCGGTGGAGAGATTCGGAGACTGCGGGGGGAGAGATTCGGAGATTGCGGGGGAGATTCGGAGATTGCGGGGGAGATTCGGAGATTGCGGGGGAGATTCGGAGATTGCGGGGGAGATTCAGAGATTGCGAGGGGAGATTCGGAGACTGCGAGGGGAGATTCAGAGATTGCGGGGGGGAGATTCGGAGATTGCAGGGAGCATGGGAGATTGTGGGGGGAGCTTCTGAGATTGCGAGGGGGGTAGATTCGGAGATTGCGTGGGGGGAGATTTGGAGATTGCGGGGGGGGAGATTCGGAGATTGCGGGGGGAAATTCGGAGATTGCGGGGGGAGATTCGGAGATTGCGGCGGGAGATTCGGAGATTGCGGGGGGAGATTCGGTGATTGCGGGGGGAGATTCGGAGATTGCGGGGGGAGATTCGGAGATTGCGGAGGGAGATTCGGAGATTGCGGGTGGAGATTCGGAGATTGCGGGGGGAGATTCGGAGATTCCGGGGGAGATTCGTAGATTGCGAGGGGAGATTCGGAGATTGCGAGGGGAGATTCGGAGATTGCGGAGGGAGATTCGGAGATTGCGGGTGGAGATTCGGAGATTGCGGGGGGAGATTCGGAGATTCCGGGGGAGATTCGTAGATTGCGAGGGAGATTCGGAGATTGCGAGGGGAGATTCGGAGATTGCAGGGGGGAGATTCGGAGATTGCGGGGAGGATGGGAGATTTCGGGGGGGAGATTCTGAGATTGCGAGGGTGGGGAGATTCCGAGATTGCGGGGGGGGAAGATTTGGAGATTGCGGGGGGAGAGATTCGGAGATTGCAGAGGGGATATTCGGTGATTGCGAGGGGAGATTCGGAGGTTGCGTGGGAAGATTCGGAGATTGCGGGGGGGAGATTCGGAGATTGCGGGGGGGAGATTCGGAGATTCCGGTGGGAGATTCAGAGATTGCGGGGGGAGATTCGGAGATTGCGGGGGGGAGATTCGGAGATTGCGGCGGGAGATTCGGAGATTGCGGGGGGAGATTCGGAGATTGAGGGGGGAGATTCGGAGATTGCGGGGGGAGATTCGGAGATTGCGGGGGGAGATTCGGAGATTGCGGGGAGGATGGGAGATTGCGGGGAGGATGGGAGATTCTGGGGGGAGAATCTGAGATTGCGAGGCGGGGAGATTCAGAGATTGCGGGGGGGAGATTCGGAGATTGGGGGGGGGAGATTCGGAGATTGCGGTGGAGAGATTCGGAGATTGTGGGGGGAGAGATTCGGAGATTGCGGGGGAGATTCGGAGATTGCGGGGGTGATTCGGAGATTGCGGGGGAGATTCGGAGATTGCGGGGGAGATTCAGAGATTGCGAGGGGAGATTCGGAGACGGCGAGGGGAGTTTCAGAAATTGTGGGGGGAGCTTCTGAGATTGCGAGGGGGGTAGATTCGGAGATTGCGTGGGGGGGTATTTGGAGATTGCGGGGGGGGGAGATTCGGACATTGCGGGGGGGAGATATGGACATTGCCGGGGGGAGATCCGGAGATTGCGGGGGGGGGCGATTCAGAGATTGCGGGAGGGACATTCGGAGATTGCGGGGGGAGATTCGGAGATTGCGGGGGGAGATTCGGAGATTGCGGGGGGAGATTCGGAGATTGCGGGGGGAGAGATTCGGAGATTGTGGGGGGAAATTCGGAGATTGCGGGGGGAGATTCACAGATTGCGGGGGGGAGATTCGGAGATTGCTGCGGGGAGATTCGGAGATAGCAGGAGGGGAGATTCGGAGATTGCGGGGGGAAATTCGGAGATTGCGGGGGGAGATTCGCAGATTGAGGGGGAGATTCGGAGATTGCGGGGGAGATTCGGACATTGCGGGGGAGATTCGGACATTGCGGGGGAGATTAGGACATTGCGGGGGGAGATTCGGACATTGCGGAGGGGGATATTCGGACATTGCGGAGGGGGAGATTCGGACATTGCGGGGGAGATTAGGACATTGCGGGGGGACATTTGGACATTGCGGGGGGGAGATTCGGACATTGCGGGGGTGGGGGAGATTCGGAGATTGCGGGGGGGAGATTCGGAGATTGTGGGGGGGAGATTCGGAGATTGCCAGGGGGAGATTCGGACATTGCGGGGGGAGATTCGGAGATTGCGGGGGGAGATTCGGAGATTGCGGGGGGAGATTCGGAGATTGCGGGGGGAGATTCGGAGATTGAGGGGGAGATTCGGAGATTGCGAGGGGAGATTCGGAGATTGCGAGGGGAGATTCAGAGATAGCGGGGGGGGAGATTCGGAGATTGCGGGGAGGATGGGTGATTGCGGGGGGAGATTCTGAGATTGCGAGGGGGAGAGATTCGGAGATTGCCGGGGGGGAGATTCGGAGATTGCGGGGCGAGAGATTCGGAGATTGCAGGGGGGATATTCGGTGATTGCGGGGGGAGATTCGGAGATTGCGGGGGGGAGATTCGGAGATTGCGGGGATGAAATTCGGAGATTGCGGGGCGGAGATTCGGAGATTGCGGGGGGGAGATTCGGAGAATGCGGGGGGAGATTCGGAGATTGCGGGGGGAGATTCGTAGATTGCGGGGGGAGATTCGGAGATTGCGGGGGGAGATTCGGAGATTGCGGGGGGAGAGATTCAGAGATTGCGGGGGGAGAGATTCGGAGATTGCGGGGGGAGATTCGGAGATTGCGGGGCGGAGATTCGGAGCTTGCGGGGGGAGATTCGGAGATTGCGGGGGGAGAGATTCGGAGATTGCGGGGGGAGAGATTCGGAGATTGCGGGGGGAGATTCGGAGATTGCGGGGGGAGATTCGGAGCTTGCGGGGGGAGATTCGGAGATTGCGGGGGGAGATTCGGAGATTGCGGGGGAAGATTCGGACATTGCGGAGGAGGAGATTCGGACATTGCCGGGGGGGAGATTCGGACATTGCGGGGGGGTGATTCAAAGATTGCGGGGGTGGGGGAGATTCGGAGATTGGGGGGGAGATTCGGAGATTGCGGGGGGCAGATTCGGAGATTGCGGGGGGAGATTCGGAGACTGCGGGTGGAGATTCGGAGACTGCGGGGGGAGATTCGGAGATTGCGGGGGGAGATTCGGAGATTGCGAGGGGGGAGATTCGGAGATTGCTGGGGGTGAGATTCGGAGATTGCAGGGCGAGAGATTCGGAGATTGCAGGGGGGATATTCGGTGATTGCAGGGGGAGATTCGGAGATAGCGGGGGGGAGATTCGGAGGTTGCGGGGGGAATATTCGGAGATTGCGGGGCGGAGATTCGGAGATTGCGGGGGGGGAGATTCGGAGAATGCGCGGGGACATTCGGAGATTGCGGGAGGAGAGATTCGGAGATTGCGGGGGGAGATTCGGAGATTGCGGGGGGGAAATTCGGAGATTGCGGGGCGGAGATTCGGAGATTGCGGGGGGGAGATTCGGAGAATGCGGGGGGAGATTCGGAGATTGCGGGGGGAGATTCGTAGATTGCGGGGGGAGATTCGGAGATTGCGGGGGGAGATTCGGAGATTGCGGGGGGAGAGATTCAGAGATTGCGGGGGGAGAGATTCGGAGATTGCGGGGGGAGATTCGGAGATTGCGGGGGGAGATTCGGAGCTTGCGGGGGGAGATTCGGAGATTGCGGGGGAGAGATTCGGAGATTGCGGGGGGAGAGATTCGGAGATTGCGGGGGGAGATTCGGAGATTGCGGGGGGAGATTCGGAGGTTGCGTGGGAAGATTCGGAGATTGCGGGGGGGAGATTCGGAGATTGCGGGGGGGAGATTCGGAGATTCCGGTGGGAGATTCAGAGATTGCGGGGGGAGATTCGGAGATTGCGGGGGGGAGATTCGGAGATTGCGGCGGGAGATTCGGAGATTGCGGGGGGAGATTCGGAGATTGAGGGGGAGATTCGGAGATTGCGGGGGGAGATTCGGAGATTGCGGGGGGAGATTCGGAGATTGCGGGGAGGATGGGAGATTGCGGGGAGGATGGGAGATTCTGGGGGGAGAATCTGAGATTGCGAGGCGGGGAGATTCAGAGATTGCGGGGGGGAGATTCGGAGATTGGGGGGGGAGATTCGGAGATTGCGGTGGAGAGATTCGGAGATTGTGGGGGGAGAGATTCGGAGGTTGCGGGGGAGATTCGGAGATTGCGGGGGTGATTCGGAGATTGCGGGGAGATTCGGAGATTGCGGGGGAGATTCAGAGATTGCGAGGGGAGATTCGGAGACGGCGAGGGGAGTTTCAGAAATTGCGGGGGGGAGATTCGGAGATTGCGGGGAGCATGGGAGTTTGTGGGGGGAGCTTCTGAGATTGCGAGGGGGGTAGATTCGGAGATTGCGTGGGGGGGAATTTGGAGATTGCGGGGGGGGGGAGATTCGGACATTGCGGGGGGGAGATATGGACATTGCCGGGGGGAGATCCGGAGATTGCGGGGGGGGGCGATTCAGAGATTGCGGGAGGGACATTCGGAGATTGCGGGGGGAGATTCGGAGATTGCGGGGGGAGATTCGGAGATTGCGGGGGGAGATTCGGAGATTGCGGGGGGAGAGATTCGGAGATTGTGGGGGGAAATTCGGAGATTGCGGGGGGAGATTCACAGATTGCGGGGGGGAGATTCGGAGATTGCTGCGGGGAGATTCGGAGATAGCAGGAGGGGAGATTCGGAGATTGCGGGGGGAAATTCGGAGATTGCGGGGGGAGATTCGCAGATTGAGGGGGAGATTCGGAGATTGCGGGGGAGATTCGGACATTGCGGGGAGATTCGGACATTGCGGGGGAGATTAGGACATTGCGGGGGGAGATTCGGACATTGCGGAGGGGGATATTCGGACATTGCGGAGGGGGAGATTCGGACATTGCGGGGGAGATTAGGACATTGCGGGGGGACATTTGGACATTGCGGGGGGGAGATTCGGACATTGCGGGGGTGGGGGAGATTCGGAGATTGCGGGGGGGAGATTCGGAGATTGCGGGGGGGAGATTCGGAGATTGCCAGGGGGAGATTCGGACATTGCGGGGGGAGATTTGGAGATTGCGGGGGGAGATTCGGAGATTGCGGGGGGAGATTCGGAGATTGCGGGGGGAGATTCGGAGATTGAGGGGGAGATTCGGAGATTGCGAGGGGAGATTCGGAGATTGCGAGGGGAGATTCAGAGATAGCGGGGGGGGAGATTCGGAGATTGCGGGGAGGATGGGTGATTGCGGGGGGAGATTCTGAGATTGCGAGGGGGAGAGATTCGGAGATTGCCGGGGGGGAGATTCGGAGATTGCGGGGCGAGAGATTCGGAGATTGCAGGGGGGATATTCGGTGATTGCGGGGGGAGATTCGGAGATTGCGGGGGGGAGATTCGGAGATTGCGGGGATGAAATTCGGAGATTGCGGGGCGGAGATTCGGAGATTGCGGGGGGGAGATTCGGAGAATGCGGGGGGAGATTCGGAGATTGCGGGGGGAGATTCGTAGATTGCGGGGGGAGATTCGGAGATTGCGGGGGGAGATTCGGAGATTGCGGGGGGAGAGATTCAGAGATTGCGGGGGGAGAGATTCGGAGATTGCGGGGGGAGATTCGGAGATTGCGGGGCGGAGATTCGGAGCTTGCGGGGGGAGATTCGGAGATTGCGGGGGGAGAGATTCGGAGATTGCGGGGGGAGAGATTCGGAGATTGCGGGGGGAGAGATTCGGAGATTGCGGGGGAGAGATTCGGAGATTGCGGGGGAGATTCGGAGACTGCGGGGGGAGATTCGGAGATTGCGGGGGGAGATTCGGAGATTGCGAGGGGGGAGATTCGGAGATTGCTGGGGGTGAGATTCGGAGATTGCAGGGCGAGAGATTCGGAGATTGCAGGGGGGATATTCGGTGATTGCAGGGGGAGATTCGGAGATAGCGGGGGGAGATTCGGAGGTTGCGGGGGGGAATATTCGGAGATTGCGGGGCGGAGATTCGGAGATTGCGGGGGGGAGATTCGGAGAATGCGCGGGGACATTCGGAGATTGCGGGAGGAGAGATTCGGAGATTGCGGGGGGAGATTCGGAGATTGCGGGGGGGAAATTCGGAGATTGCGGGGCGGAGATTCGGAGATTGCGGGGGGGAGATTCGGAGAATGCGGGGGGAGATTCGGAGATTGCGGGGGGAGATTCGTAGATTGCGGGGGGAGATTCGGAGATTGCGGGGGGAGATTCGGAGATTGCGGGGGGAGAGATTCAGAGATTGCGGGGGGAGAGATTCGGAGATTGCGGGGGGAGATTCGGAGATTGCGGGGGGAGATTCGGAGCTTGCGGGGGGAGATTCGGAGATTGCGGGGGGAGAGATTCGGAGATTGCGAGGGGAGAGATTCGGAGATTGCGGGGGGAGATTCGGAGATTGCGGGGGGAGATTCGGAGCTTGCGGGGGGAGATTCGGAGATTGCGGGGGGAGATTCGGAGATTGCGGGGGAAGATTCGGACATTGCGGGGGGGAGATTCGGAGATTGCAGAGGGGGAGATTCGGACATTGCGGAGGAGGAGATTCGGACATTGCCGGGGGGGAGATTCGGACATTGCGGGGGGGAGATTCAGAGATTGCGGGGGTGGGGGAGATTCGGAGATTGGGGGGGAGATTTGTAGATTGCGGGGGGCAGATTCGGAGATTGCGGGGGGAGATTCGGAGACTGCGGGTGGAGATTCGGAGACTGCGGGGGGAGATTCGGAGATTGCGGGGGGAGATTCGGAGATTGCGAGGGGGGGAGATTCGGAGATTGCTGGGGGTGAGATTCGGAGATTGCAGGGCGAGAGATTCAGAGATTGCAGGGGGGATATTCGGTGATTGCAGGGGGAGATTCGGAGATAGCGGGGGGGAGATTCGGAGGTTGCGGGGGAAATATTCGGAGATTGCGGGGTGGAGATTCGGAGATTGCGGGGGGGAGATTCGGAGAATGCGCGGGGACATTCGGAGATAGCGGGGGGAGATTCGGAGATTGCGGGGGGAGATTCGGAGATTGCGGGGGGAGTTTCGGAGATTGCGGGGGAGATTCGGAGATTGCGGGGGGAGATTCGGAGATTGCGGGGGGAGAGATTCGGAGATTGCGGGAGGAGAGATTCGGAGATTGCGGGGGGAGATTCGGAGATTGTGGGGGGAGAGATTCGGAGATTGCGGGGGGAAATTCGGAGATTGCGGGGGGAGATTCGCAGATTGCGGGGGGGAGATTCAGAGATTGCTGCGGGGAGATTCGGAGATAGCAGGAGGGGAGATTCGGAGATTGCGGGGGGAAATTCGGAGATTGCGGGGGGAGATTCGGAGATTGCGGGGGAGATTCGGAGATTGCGGGGGAGATTCGGACATTGCGGGTGAGATTCGGACATTGCGGGGGAGATTAGGACATTGCGGGGGGAGATTTGGACATTGCGGAGGGGGATATTCGGACATTGCGGAGGGGGAGATTCGGACATTGCGGGGGAGATTAGGACATTGCGGGGGGACATTTGGACATTGCGGGGGGGAGATTCGGACATTGCGGGGGTGGGGGAGATTCGGAGATTGCGGGGGGGAGATTCGGAGATTGCGGGGGGGAGATTCAGAGATTGCCAGGGAGAGATTCGGACATTGCGGGGGGAGATTCGGAGATTGCGGGGGGAGATTTGGAGATTGCGGGGGGAGATTCGGAGATTGCGGGGGGAGATTCGGAGATTGAGGGGGAGATTCGGAGATTGCGAGGGGAGATTCGGAGATTGCGAGGGGAGGTTCAGAGTTAGCGGGGGGGGAGATTCGGAGATTGCGGGGAGGATGGGTGATTACGGGGGGAGATTCTGAGATTGCGAGGGGGGGAGATTCGGAGATTGCGGAGGGGGGAGATTTGGAGATTGCGGGGGGAGATACGGAGATTGCGGGGAAGATTCGGACATTGCGGGGGGGAGATTCGGAGATTGCGGAGGGGGAGATTCGGACATTGCGGAGGAGGATATTCGGACATTGCCGGGGGGGAGATTCGGACATTGCGGGGGGGAGATTCAGAGATTGCGGGGGTGTGGGAGTTTCGGAGATTGGGGGGGAGATTCGGAGATTGCGGGGGGCAGATTCGGAGATTGCGGGGGGAGATTCGGAGACTGCGGGTGGAGATTCGGAGACTGCGGGGGGAGATTCGGAGATTGCGGGGGGAGATTCGGAGATTGCGAGGGGGGGAGATTCGGAGATTGCTGGGGGTGAGATTTGGAGATTGCAGGGCGAGAGATTCGGAGATTGCAGGGGGGATATTCGGTGATTGCAGGGGGAGATTCGGAGATAGCGGGGGGGAGATTCGGAGGTTGCGGGGGGGAATATTCGGAGATTGCGGGGCGGAGATTCGGAGATTGCGGGGGGAGATTCGGAGAATGCGCGGGGACATTCAGAGATTGCGGGGGGAGATTCGGAGATTGCGGGGGGAGATTCGGAGATTGCGGGGGGAGTTTCGGAGATTGCGGGGGGAGATTCGGAGATTGCGGGGGGAGATTCGGAGATTGCGGGGGGAGAGATTCGGAGATTGCGGGAGGAGAGATTCGGAGATTGCGGGGGGAGATTCGGAGATTGCGGGGGGTGAGATTCGGAGATTGCGGGGGGAAATTCGGAGATTGCGGGGGGAGATTCGCAGATTGCGGGGGGGAGATTCGGAGATTGCTGCGGGGAGATTCGGAGATAGCAGGAGGGGAGATTCGGAGATTGCGGGGGGAAATTCAGAGATTGCGGGGGGAGATTCGGAGATTGCGGGGGAGATTCGGAGATTGCGGGGGAGATTCGGACATTGCGGCTGAGATTCGGACATTGCGGGGGGTGATTTGGACATTGCGGAGGGGATATTCGGACATTGCGGAGGGGGAGATTCGGACATTGCGGGGGAGATTAGGACATTGCGGGGGGACATTTGGACATTGCGGGGGGGAGATTCGGACATTGCGGGGGGTGGGGGAGATTCGGAGATTGCGGGGGGGAGATTCGGAGATTGCGGGGGGGAGATTCGGAGATTGCCAGGGGGAGATTCGGACATTGCGGGGGGAGATTCGGAGATTGCGGGGGGAGATTTGGAGATTGCGGGGGGAGATTCGGAGATTGCGGGGGGAGATTCGGAGATTGAGGGGGAGATTCGGAGATTGCGAGGGGAGATTCGGAGATTGCGAGGGGAGATTCAGAGATAGCGGGGGGGGGGGAGATTCAGAGATTGCGGGGAGGATGGGTGATTGCGGGGGGAGATTCTGAGATTGCGAGGGGGGGAGATTCGGAGATTGCCGGGGGGGAGATTCGGAGATTGCGGGGCGAGAGATTCGGAGATTGCAGGGGGGATATTCGGTGATTGCGGGGGGAGATTCGGAGATTGCGGGGGGGAGATTCGGAGATTGCGGGGGGGGAAATTCGGAGATTGCGGGGCGGAGATTCGGAGATTGCGGGGGGGAGATTCGGGGAATGCGGGGGGAGATTCGGAGATTGCGGGGGGAGATTCGTAGGTTGCGGGGGGAGATTCGGAGATTGCGGGGGGAGATTCGGAGATTGCGGGGGGGGAGATTCGGAGATTGCGGGGGGAGAGATTCGGAGATTGCGGGGGGAGATTCGGAGATTGCGGGGGGAGATTCGGAGCTTGCGGGGGGAGATTCGGAGATTGCGGGGGGAGAGATTCGGAGATTGCGGGGGGAGAGATTCGGAGATTGCGGGGGGAGATTCGGAGATTGCGGGGGGAGATTCGGAGCTTGCGGGGGGAGATTCGGAGATTGCGGGGGGAGATTCGGAGATTGCGGGGGAAGATTCGGACATTGCGGGGGGGAGATTCGGAGATTGCGGAGGGGGAGATTCGGACATTGCGGAGGAGGAGATTCGGTCATTGCCGGGGGGGAGATTCGGACATTGCGGGGGGGAGATTCAGAGATTGCGGGGGTGGGGGAGATTCGGAGATTGGGGGGGAGATTCGGAGATTGCGGGGGGCAGATTCGGAGATTGCGGGGGGAGATTCGGAGACTGCGGGTGGAGATTCGGAGACTGCGGGGGGAGATTCGGAGATTGTGGGGGGAGATTCGGAGATTGCGAGGGGGGGAGATTCGGAGATTGCTGGGGGTGAGATTCGGAGATTGCTAGGGCAAGAGATTCGGAGATTGCAGGGGGGATATTCGGTGATTGCAGGGGGAGATTCGGAGATAGCGGGGGGGAGATTCGGAGGTTGCGGGGGGGAATATTCGGAGATTGCGGGGCGGAGATTCGGGGATTGCGGGGGGGAGATTTGGAGAATGCGCGGGGACATTCGGAGATTGCGGGGGGAGATTCGGAGATTGCGGGGGAGATTCGGAGATTGCGGGGGGAGATTCGGAGATTGCGGGGGGAGTTTCGGAGATTGCGGGGGGAGATTCGGAGATTGCGGGGGGAGATTCGGAGATTGCGGGGCGAGATTCGGAGATTGCGGGGGGAGAGATTCGGAGATTGCGGGAGGAGAGATTCGGAGATTGCGGGGGGCGATTCGGAGATTGTGGGGGGAGATTCGGAGCTTGCGGGGGGAGATTCAGAGATTGCGGGGGGAAATTCGGAGATTGTGGGGGAAGGTTCGGACATTGCGGGGGGGAGATTCGGAGATTGCGGAGGGGGAGATTCGGACATTGCGGAGGGGGAGATTCGGACATTGCCGGGGGGGAGATTCGGACATTGCGGGGGGGAGATTCAGAGATTGCGGGGGTGGGGGAGATTCGGAGATGGGGGGGAGATTCGGAGATTGCGAGGGGGGAGATTCGGAGATTGCCGGGGGGGAGATTCGGAGATTGCGGGGCGAGAGATTCGGAGATTGCAGGGGGGATATTCGGTGATTGCGGGGGGAGATTCGGAGATTGCGGGGGTGAGATTCGGAGATTGCGGGGGGGGAAATTCGGAGATTGCGGGGCGGAGATTCGGAGATTGCGGGGTGGAGATTCGGAGAATGCGGGGGGAGATTCGGAGATTGCGGGTGGAGATTCGTAGATTGCGGGGGGAGATTCGGAGATTGCGGGGGGAGATTCAGAGATTGCGGGGGGAGAGATTCGGAGATTGCGGGGGGAGAGATTCGGAGATTGCGGGGGGAGATTCGGAGATTGCGGGGGGAGATTCAGAGCTTGCGGGGGGAGATTCGGAGATTGCGGGGGGAGAGATTCGGAGATTGCGGGGGGAGAGATTCGGAGATTGCGGGGGGAGATTCGGAGATTGCGGGGGGAGATTCGGAGCTTGCGGGGGGAGATTCGGAGATTGCGGGGGGAGATTCGGAGATTGCGGGGGAAGATTCGGACATTGCGGGGGGGAGATTCGGAGATTGCGGAGGGGGAGATTCGGACATTGCGGAGGAGGAGATTCGGACATTGCCGGGGGGGAGATTCGGACATTGCGGGGGGGAGATTCAGAGATTGCGGGGGTGGGGGAGATTCGGAGATTGGGGGGGAGATTCGGAGATTGCGGGGGGCAGATTCGGAGATTGCGGGGGGAGATTCGGAGACTGCGGGTGGAGATTCGGAGACTGCGGGGGGAGATTCGGAGATTGCGGGGTGAGATTCGGAGATTGCGAGGGGAGATTCGGAGATTGCGGGGGGAGATTCGGAGCTTGCGGGGGGAGATTCGGAGATAGCGGGGGGGAGATTCGGAGGTTGCGGGGGGGAATATTCGGAGATTGCGGGGCGGAGATTCGGAGATTGTGGGGGGAGATTCGGAGATTGCGGGGGGAGAGATTCGGAGATTGCGGGAGGAGAGATTCGGAGATTGCGGGGGGAGATTCGGAGATTGCGGGGGGAGATTCGGAGCTTGCGGGAGGAGATTCAGAGATTGCGGGGGGAGATTCGGAGATAGCGGGGGGGAGATTCGGAGGTTGCGGGGGGGAATATTCGGAGATTGCGGGGCGGAGATTCGTAGATTGTGGGGGGAGATTCGGAGATTGCGGGGGGAGAGATTCGGAGATTGCGGGAGGAGAGATTCAGAGATTGCGGGGGGAGATTCGGAGATTGCGGGAGGAGATTCGGAGCTTGCGGGAGGAGATTCAGAGATTGCGGGGGGAGATTCGGAGATTGCGGGGGAAGGTTCGGACATTGCGGTGGGGAGATTCGGAGATTGCGGAGGGGGAGATTCAGACATTGCGGAGGGGGAGATTCGGACATTGCCGGGGGGGAGATTCGGACATTGCGGGGGGGAGATTCAGAGATTGCGGGGGTGGGGGAGATTCGGAGATTGGGGGTGAGATTCGGAGATTGCGGGGGGCAGATTCGGAGATTGCGGGAGGAGATTCGGAGACTGCGGGTGGAGATTCGGAGACTGCGGGGGGAGATTCGGAGATTGCGGGGGGAGATTCGGAGTTTGCGGGGGGAGATTCGGAGATTGCGGGGGGAGATTCGGAGATTGCGGTGGGAGATTCGGAGATTGCGGGGGAGATTCGGAGATTGCGGGGGGAGATTCGGAGATTGCGGGGGGAGAGATTCGGAGATTGCGGGGGGAGAAATTCGGAGATTGCGGGGGGAGATTCGGAGATTGTGGGGGGAGATTCGGAGCTTGCGGGGGGAGATTCAGAGATTGCGGGGGGAGATTCGGAGATTGCGGGGGAAGATTCGGACATTGCGGGGGGGAGATTCGGAGATTGCGGAGGGGGAGATTCGGACATTGCGGAGGGGGAGATTCGGACATTGCCGGGGGGGAGATTCGGAGATTGCGGGGGGAGATTCGGAGATTGCGGGGGGAGATTCGGAGACTGCGGATGGAGATTCGGAGACTGCGGGGGGAGATTCGGAGATTGCGGGGGGAGATTCGGAGTTTGCGGGGGGAGATTCGGAGATTGCGGGGGGAGATTCGGAGATTGCGGGGGGAGATTCGGAGATTGCGTGGGGAGATTCGGAGATTGCGGGGGGAGATTCGGAGATTGCGGGGGGGAGATTCGGAGATTGCGGGGGAGATTCGGAGATTGCGAGGGGAGATTCGGATATAGCGAGGGGAGATTCGGTGATCGCGTGAGGGAGATTCGGAGATTGCGGGGAGGATGGGAGATTGCGGGGTGAGATTCTGAGATTGCGAGGGGGGGGTAGATTCGGAGATTGCGGGGGGGAGATTCGGAGATTGCGGGGTTGAGATTCGGAGATTGCGGGGGGGAGATTCAGAGATTGCGGGAGGGGAGATTCGGAGATTGCAGGGGAAGATTCGGAGATTGCGGAGGGAGATTCGGAGATTGCGGGGGCAGATTCGGAGATTGCGGGGTGGAGATTCGGAGATTGCGGAGGGGGAGATTCGGACATTGCGGAGGAGGAGATTCGGACATTGCCGGGGGGGAGATTCGGACATTGCGGGGGGTAGATTCAGAGATTGCGGGGGTGGGGGAGATTTGGAGATTGGGGGGGAGATTCGGAGATTGCGGGGGGCAGATTCGGAGATTGCGGGGGGAGATTCGGAGACTGCGGGTGGAGATTCGGAGACTGCGGGGGGAGATTCGGAGATTGCGGGGGGAGATTCGTAGATTGCGAGGGGGGGATATTCGGAGATTGCTGGGGGTGAGATTCGGAGATTGCGGGGCGAGAGATTCAGAGATTGCAGGGGGGATATTCGGTGATTGCAGGGGGAGATTCGGAGATAGCGGGGGGGAGATTCGGAGGTTGCGGGGGGGAATATTCGGAGATTGCGGGGTGGAGATTCGGAGATTGCGGGGGGGAGATTCAGAGAATGCGCGGGGACATTCGGAGATTGCGGGGGGAGATTCGGAGATTGCGGGGGGAGATTCGGAGATTGCGGGGGGAGTTTCGGAGATTGCGGGGGGAGATTCGGAGATTGCGGGGGGAGATTCGGAGATTGCGGGGGGAGATTCGGAGATTGTGGGGGGAGAGATTCGGAGATTGCGGGGGGAGAGATTCGGAGATTGTGGGGGGAGATTCGGAGATTGCGGGGGGAGATTCGGAGATTGCGGGGGAAGATTCGGACATCGCGGGGGGGAGATTCGGAGATGGCGGAGGGGGAGATTCGTTCATTGCAGAGGGGGAGATTCGGACATTGACGGGGGGAGATTCGGACATTGCGGGGGGGAGATTCAGAGATTGCGGGGGGTGGGGGAGATTCGGAGATTGGGGGGGAGATTCGGAGATTGCGGGGGGGCAGATTCGGAGATTGCGGGAGGAGATTCGGAGACTGCGGGTGGAGATTCGGAGACTGCGGGGGGAGATTCGGAGATTGCGGGGGGAGATTCGGAGATTGCGGGGGAAGATTCGGACATTGCGGGGGGGAGATTCGGAGATTGCGGAGGGGGAGATTCGGACATTGCGGAGGGGGAGATTCGGACATTGCCGGGGGGAGATTCGGAGATTGCGGGGGGAGATTCGGAGATTGCGGGGCGAGATTCGGAGACTGCGGATGGAGATTCGGAGACTGCGGGGGGAGATTCGGAGATTGCGGGGGGAGATTCGGAGTTTGCGGGGGGAGATTCGGAGATTGCGTGGGGAGATTCGGAGATTGCGGGGGGAGATTCGGAGATTGCGGGGGGGAGATTCGGAGATTGCGGGGGAGATTCGGAGATTGCGAGGGGAGATTCGGATATAGCGAGGGGAGATTCGGAGATCGCGTGAGGGAGATTCGGAGATTGCCGGGAGGATGGGAGATTGCGGGGTGAGATTCTGAGATTGCGAGGGGGTGGTAGATTCGGAGATTGCAGGGGGAGAGATTCGGAGATTGCCGGGGGGAGATTCGGAGATTGCGGGGTTGAGATTCGGAGATTGCGGGGGGAGATTCGGAGATTGCGGGGGAGATTCGGAGATTGCGGGGGGAGATTCGGAGATTGCGGGGGGAGTTTCGGAGATTGCGGGGGGAGATTCGGAGATTGCGGGGGGAGATTCGGAGATTGCGGGGCGAGATTCGGAGATTGCGGGGGGAGAGTTTCGGAGATTGCGGGAGGAGAGATTCGGAGATTGCGGGGGGAGATTCGGAGATTGCGGGGGGAGATTCGGAGCTTGCGGGGGGAGATTCAGAGATTGCGGGGGGAAATTCGGAGATTGCGGGGGAAGGTTCGGACATTGCGGGGGGGAGATTCGGAGATTGCGGAGGGGGAGATTCGGACATTGCGGAGGGGGAGATTCGGACATTGCCGGGGGGGAGATTCGGACATTGCGGGGGGGAGATTCAGAGATTGCGGGGGTGGGGGGAGATTCGGAGATGGGGGGGAGATTCGGAGATTGCGGGGGGCAGATTCGGAGATTGCGGGAGGAGATTCGGAGACTGCGGGTGGAGATTCGGAGACTGCGGGGGGAGATTCGGAGATTGCGGGGGGAGATTCGGAGATTGCGGGGGGAGATTCGGAGATTGCGGGGTAAGATTCGGAGATTGCGGGGGAGATTCGGAGATTGAGGGGGAGATTCGGTGATTGCGAGGGGAGATTCGGAGATTGCGAGGGGAGATTCAGAGATAGCGGGGGGGGAGATTCGGAGATTGCGGGGAGGATGGGTGATTGCGGGGGGAGATTCTGAGATTGCGAGGGGGGGAGATTCGGAGATTGCCGGGGGGTAGATTCGGAGATTGCGGGGCGAGAGATTCGGAGATTGCAGGGGGGATATTCGGTGATTGCGGGGGAGATTCGGAGATTGCGGTGGGGAGATTCGGAGATTGCGGGGGGGGAAATTCGGAGATTGCGGGGCGGAGATTCGGAGATTGCAGGGTGGAGATTCGGAGAATGCGGGGGGAGATTCGGAGATTGCGGGGGGAGATTCGTAGATTGCGGGGGGAGATTCGGAGATTGCGGGGGGAGATTCAGAGATTGCGGGGGGAGAGATTCGGAGATTGCAGGGGGAGAGATTCGGAGATTGCGGGGGGAGATTCGGAGATTGCGGGGGGAGATTCGGAGCTTGCGGGGGGAGATTCGGAGATTGCGGGGGGAGAGATTCGGAGATTGCGGGGGGAGAGATTCGGAGATTGCGGGGGGAGATTCGGAGATTGCGGGGGGAGATTCGGAGCTTGCGGGGGGAGATTCGGAGATTGCGGGGGGAGATTCGGAGATTGCGGGGGAAGATTCGGACATTGCGGGGGGGAGATTCGGAGATTGCGGAGGGGGAGATTCGGACATTGCGGAGGAGGAGATTCGGACATTGCCGGGGGGGAGATTCGGACATTGCGGGGGGTAGATTCAGAGATTGCGGGGGTGGGGGAGATTCGGAGATTGGGGGGGAGATTTGGAGATTGCGGGGGGCAGATTTGGAGATTGCGGGGGGAGATTCGGAGACTGCGGGTGGAGATTCGGAGACTGCGGGGGGAGATTCGGAGATTGCGGGGGGAGATTCGGAGATTGCGAGGGGGGGAGATTCAGAGATTGCTGGGGGTGAGATTCGGAGATTGCAGGGCGAGAGATTCGGAGATTGCAGGGGGGATATTCGGTGATTGCAGGGGGAGATTCGGAGATAGCGGGGGGGAGATTCGGAGGTTGCGGGGGGGAATATTCGGAGATTGCGGGGCGGAGATTCGGAGATTGTGGGGGGAGATTCGGAGATTGCGGGGGGAGAGATTCGGAGATTGCGGGAGGAGAGATTCGGAGATTGCGGGGGGAGATTCGGAGATTGCGGGGGGAGATTCGGAGCTTGCGGGGGGAGATTCAGTGATTGCGGGGGGAGATTCGGAGATTGCGGGGGAAGGTTCGGACATTGCGGGGGGGATATTCGGAGATTGCGGAGGGGGAGATTCAGACATTGCGGAGGGGGAGATTCGGACATTGCCGGGGGGAAGATTCGGACATTGCGGGGGGGAGATTCAGAGATTGCGGGGGTGGGGGAGATTCGGAGATTGGGGGTGAGATTCGGAGATTGCGGGGGGCAGATTCGGAGATTGCGGGAGGAGATTCGGAGACTGCGGGTGGAGATTCGGAGACTGCGGGGGGAGATTCGGAGATTGCGGGGGGAGATTCGGAGTTTGCAGGGGGAGATTCGGAGATTGCGGGGGGAGATTCGGAAATTGCGGGGGGAGATTCGGAGATTGCGGGGGAGATTCGGAGATTGCGGGGGGAGATTCGGAGATTGCGGGGGGAGAGATTCGGAGATTGCGGGGGGAGAACTTCGGAGATTGCGGGGGGAGATTCGGAGATTGCGGGGGGAGATTCGGAGCTTGCGGGGGGAGATTCAGAGATTGCGGGGGGAGATTCGGAGATTGCGGGGGAAGATTCGGACATTGCGGGGGGGAGATTCGGAGATTGCGGAGGGGGAGATTCGGACATTGCGGAGGGGGAGATTCGGACATTGCCGGGGAGGAGATTCGGAGATTGCGGGGGGAGATTCGGAGATTGCGGGGGGAGATTCGGAGACTGCGGATGGAGATTCGGAGACTGCGGGGGGAGATTCGGAGATTGCGGGGGGAGATTCGGAGTTTGCGGGGGGAGATTCGGAGATTGCGGGGGGAGATTCGGAGATTGCGGGGGGAGATTCGGAGATTGCGTGGGGAGATTCGGAGATTGCGGGGGGAGATTCGGAGATTGCGGGGGGGAGATTCGGAGATTGCGGGGGAGATTCGGAGATTGCGAGGGGAGATTCGGATATAGCGAGGGGAGATTCGGAGATCGCGTGAGGGAGATTCGGAGATTGCGGGGAGGATGGGAGATTGCAGGGTGAGATTCTGAGATTGCGAGGGGGGGGGTAGATTCGGAGATTGCAGGGGGAGAGATTCGGAGATTGCGGGGGGGAGATTCGGAGATTGCGGGGTTGAGATTCGGAGATTGCGGGGGGGAGATTCGGAGATTGCGGGAGGGGAGATTCGGAGATTGCAGGGGAAGATTCGGAGATTGCGGGGGGAGATTCGGAGATTGCGGGGACAGATTCGGAGATTGCGGGGGGGAGATTCGGAGATTGCGGAGGGGGAGATTCGGACATTGCGGAGGAGGAGATTCGGACATTGCCGGGGGGGAGATTCGGACATTGCGGGGGGGAGATTCAGAGATTGCGGGGGTGGGGGAGATTTGGAGATTGGGGGGGAGATTCGGAGATTGCGGGGGGCAGATTCGGAGATTGCGGGGGGAGATTCGGAGACTGCGGGTGGAGATTCGGAGACTGCGGGGGGAGATTCGGAGATTGCGGGGGGAGATTCGTAGATTGCGAGGGGGGGAGATTCGGAGATTGCTGAGGGTGAGATTCGGAGATTGCGGGGCGAGAGATTCGGAGATTGCAGGGGGGATATTCGGTGATTGCAGGGGGAGATTCGGAGATAGCGGGGGGGAGATTCGGAGGTTGCGGGGGGGAATATTCGGAGATTGCGGGGTGGAGATTCGGAGATTGCGGGGGGGAGATTCAGAGAATGCGCGGGGACATTCGGAGATTGCGTGGGGAGATTCGGAGATTGCGGGGGGAGATTCGGAGATTGCGGGGGGAGTTTCGGAGATTGCGGGGGGAGATTCGGAGATTGCGGGGGGAGATTCGGAGATTGCGGGGGGAGATTCGGAGATTGTGGGGGGAGAGATTCGGAGATTGCGGGGGGAGAGATTCGGAGATTGTGGGGGGAGATTCGGAGATTGCGGGGGGAGATTCGGAGCTTGCGGGGGGAGATTCAGAGATTGCGGGGGGAGATTCGGAGATTGCGGGGGAAGATTCGGACATTGCGGGGGGGGAGATTCGGAGATTGCGGAGGGGGAGATTCGTTCATTGCAGAGGGGGAGATTCGGACATTGACGGGGGGGAGATTCGGACATTGCGGGGGGGAGATTCAGAGATTGCGGGGGTGGGGGAGATTCGGAGATTGGGGGGGAGATTCGGAGATTGCGGGGGGCAGATTCGGAGATTGCGACAGGAGATTCGAAGACTGCGGGTGGAGATTCGGAGACTGCGGGGGGAGATTCGGAGATTGCGGGGGGAGATTCGGAGATTGCGGGGGAAGATTCGGACATTGCGGGGGGGAGATTCGGAGATTGCGGAGGGGGAGATTCGGACATTGCGGAGGGGGAGATTCGGACATTGCCGGGGGGGAGATTCGGAGATTGCGGGGGGAGATTCGGAGATTGCGGGGCGAGATTCGGAAACTGCGGATGGAGATTCGGAGACTGCGGGGGGAGATTCGGAGATTGCGGGGGGAGATTCGGAGTTTGCGGGGGGAGATTCGGAGATTGCGGGGGGAGATTCGGAGATTGCGGGGGGAGATTCGGAGATTGCGTGGGGAGATTCGGAGATTGCGGGGGGAGATTCGGAGATTGCGGGGGGGAGATTCGGAGATTGCGGGGGAGATTCGGAGATTGCGAGGGGAGATTCGGATATAGCGAGGGGAGATTCGGAGATCGCGTGAGGGAGATTCGGAGATTGCGGGGAGGATGGGAGATTGCGGGGTGAGATTCTGAGATTGCGAGGGGGGGGTAGATTCGGAGATTGCAGGGGGAGAGATTCGGAGATTGCCGGGGGGAGATTCGGAGATTGCGGGGTTGAGATTCGGAGATTGCGGGGGGGAGATTCGGAGATTGCGGGAGGGGAGATTCGGAGATTGCAGGGGAAGATTCGGAGATTGCGGGGGAGATTCAGAGATTGCGGGGGCAGATTCGGAGATTGTGGGGGGGAGATTCGGAGATTGCGGAGGGGGAGATTCGGACATTGCGGAGGAGGAGATTCGGACATTGCCGGGGGGGAGTTTCGGACATTGCGGGGGGGAGATTCAGAGATTGCGGGGGTGGGGGAGATTTGGAGATTGGGGGGGAGATTCGGAGATTGCGGGGGGCAGATTCGGAGATTGCGGGGGGAGATTCGGAGACTGCGGGTGGAGATTCGGAGACTGCGGGGGGAGATTCGGAGATTGCGGGGGGAGATTCGTAGATTGCGAGGGGGGGAGATTCGGAGATTGCTGGGGGTGAGATTCGGAGATTGCGGGGCGAGAGATTCGGAGATTGCGGGGGATATTCGGTGATTGCAGGGGGAGATTCGGAGATAGCGGGGGGGAGATTCGGAGGTTGCGGGGGGGAATATTCGGAGATTGCGCGGTGGAGATTCGGAGATTGCGGGGGGGAGATTCAGAGAATGCGCGGGGACATTCGGAGATTGCGGGGGAGATTCGGAGATTGCGGGGGGAGATTCGGAGATTGCGGGGGGAGTTTCGGAGATTGCGGGGGGAGATTCGGAGATTGCGGGGGGAGATTCGGAGATTGCGGGGGGAGATTCGAAGATTGCGGGGGGAGAGATTCGGAGATTGCGGGGGGAGAGATTCGGAGATTGTGGGGGGAGATTCGGAGATTGCGGGGGGAGATTCGGAGCTTGCGGGGGGAGATTCAGAGATTGCGGGGGGAGATTCGGAGATTGCAGGGGAAGATTCGGACATTGCGGGGGGGAGATTCGGAGATTGCGGAGGGGGAGATTCGGACATTGCGGAGGGGAGATTCGGACATTGCCGGGGGGGAGATTCGGACATTGCGGGGGGGAGATTCAGAGATTGCGGGGGTGGGGGAGATTCGGAGATTGGGGGGGAGATTCGGAGATTGCGGGGGGCAGAATCGGAGATTGCGGGAGGATATTCGGAGACTGCGGGTGGAGATTCGGAGACTGCGGGGGGAGATTCGGAGATTGCGGGGGGAGATTCGGAGATTGCGGGGGGAGATTCGGAGATTGCGGGGGGAGATTCGGAGATTGCGGGGGGAGATTCGGAGATTGCGGGGGGAGATTCAGAGATTGCGGGGGGAGATTCGGAGATTGCGGGGGGAGAGATTCGGAGATTGCCGGGGGAGAAATTCGGAGATTGCGGGGGGAGATTCGGAGATTGCGGGGGGAGATTCGGAGCTTGCGGGGGGAGATTCAGAGATTGCGGGGGGAGATTCGGAGATTGCGGGGGAAGATTCGGACATTGCGGGGGGGAGATTCGGAGATTGCGGAGGGGGAGATTCGGACATTGCGGAGGGGGAGATTCAGAGTTTGCGGGGGTGGGGGAGATTCGGAGATTGGGGGGGAGATTCGGAGATTGCGGGGGGCAGATTCGGAGATTGCGGGGGGAGATTCGGAGACTGCGGGTGGAGATTCGGAGACTGCGGGGGGAGATTTGGAGATTGCGTGGGGAGATTCGGAGTTTGCGGGGGGAGATTCGGAGATTGCGGGGGGAGATTCGGAGATTGCGGGGGGAGATTCGGAGATTGCGTGGGGAGATTCGGAGATTGCAGGGGGAGATTCGGAGATTGCGGGGGGGAGATTCGGAGATTGCGGGGGAGTTTCGGAGATTGCGAGGGGAGATTCCGATATAGCGAGGGGAGATTCGGAGATCGCATGAGGGAGATTCGGAGATTGCGGGGAGGATGGGAGATTGCGGGGTGAGATTCTGAGATTGCGAGGGGGGGTAGATTCGGAGATTGCAGGGGGAGAGATTCGGAGATTGCGGGGGGGAGATTCGGAGATTGCGGAGGGGGAGATTCGGACATTGTGGAGGGGGAGATTCAGAGTTTGCGGGGGTGGGGGAGATTCGGAGATTGGGGGGGAGATTCGGAGATTGCGGGGGGCAGATTCGGAGATTGCGGGGGGAGATTCGGAGACTGCGGGTGGAGATTCGGAGACTGCGGGGGGAGATTCGGAGATTGCGTGGGGAGATTCGGAGTTTGCGGGGGGAGATTCGGAGATTGCGGGGGGAGATTCGGAGATTGCGGGGGGAGATTCGGAGATTGCGTGGGGAGATTCGGAGATTGCAGGGGGAGATTCGGAGATTGCGGGGGGGAGATTCGGAGATTGCGGGGGAGTTTCGGAGATTGCGAGGGGAGATTCGGATATAGCGAGGGGAGATTCGGAGATCGCGTGAGGGAGATTCGGAGATTGCGGGGAGGATGGGAGATTGCGGGGTGAGATTCTGAGATTGCGAGGGGGGGTAGATTCGGAGATTGCAGGGGGAGAGATTCGGAGATTGCGGGGGGGAGGTTCGAAGATTGCGGGGTTGAGATTCAGAGATTGCGGGTGGTAGATTCGGAGATTGCGGGGAGGATGGGTGATTGCGGGGGGAGATTCTGAGATTGCGAGGGGGGGAGATTCGGAGATTGCGGGGGGGAGATTCGGAGATTGCGGGGTTGAGATTCGGAGATTGCGGGGGGGAGATTCGGAGATTGCGGGAGGGGAGATTCGGAGATTGCAGGGGGAGATTCGGAGATTGCGGGGGGAGATTCAGAGATTGCGGGGGGAGATTCGGAGATTGCGGGGGGAGAGATTCGGAGATTGCCGGGGGAGAAATTCGGAGATTGCGGGGGGAGATTCGGAGATTGCGGGGGGAGATTCGGAGCTTGCGGGGGGAGATTCAGAGATTGCGGGGGGAGATTCGGAGATTGCGGGGGAAGATTCGGACATTGCGGGGGGGAGATTCTGAGATTGCGGGGGGCAGATTCGCAGATTGCTGTGGGGAGATTCGGAGATTGCGGGGGGGAGATTCGGAGATTGCGGGGGAAGAATCGGAGATCGTGGGGGGAGAGATTTGAAGATTGCGGGGGGGATTCGGAGATTGCGGGGGGAGATTCGGAGATTGCGGGGGGAGATTCGTAGATTGCGAGGGGGGGAGATTCGGAGATTGCTGGGGGTGAGATTCGGAGATTGTGGGGCGAGAGATTCGGAGATTGCAGGGGGGATATTCGGTGATTGCAGGGGGAGATTCGGAGATAGCGGGGGGGAGATTCGGAGGTTGCGGGGGGGAATATTCGGAGATTGCGGGGTGGATGTTTCGGAGATTGCGGGGGGGAGATTCAGAGAATGCGCGGGGACATTCGGAGATTGCGGGGGGAGATTCGGAGATTGCGGGGGGAGATTCGGAGATTGCGGGGGGAGTTTCGGAGATTGCGGGGGGAGATTCGGAGATTGCGGGGGGAGATTCGGAGATTGCGGGGGGAGATTCGGAGATTGTGGGGGGAGAGATTCGGAGATTGCGGGGGGAGAGATTCGGAGATTGTGGGGGGAGATTCGGAGATTGCGGGGGGAGATTCGGAGCTTGCGGGGGGAGATTCAGAGATTGCGGGGGGAGATTCGGAGATTGCGGGGGAAGATTCGGAAATTGCGGGGGGGAGATTCGGAGATTGCGGAGGGGGAGATTCGTTCATTGCAGAGGGGGAGATTCGGACATTGACGGGGGGGAGATTCGGACATTGCGGGGGGGAGATTCAGAGATTGCGGGGGTGGGGGAGATTCGGAGATTGGGGGGGAGATTCGGAGATTGCGGGGGGCAGATTCGGAGATTGCGGGAGGAGATTCGGAGACTGCGGGTGGAGATTCGGAGACAGCGGGGGGAGATTCAGAGATTGCGGGGGGAGATTCGGAGATTGCGGGGGAAGATTCGGACATTGCGGGGGGGAGATTCGGAGATTGCGGAGGGGGAGATTCGGACATTGCGGAGGGGGAGATTCGGACATTGCCGGGGGGGAGATTCGGAGATTGCGGGGGTGATTCGGAGATTGCGGGGCGAGATTCGGAGACTGCGGATGGAGATTCGGAGACTGCGGGGGGAGATTCGGAGATTGCGGGGGGCAGATTCGGAGATTGCGGGGGGAGATTCGGAGACTGCGGGTGGAGATTCGGAGACTGCGGGGGGAGATTTGGAGATTGCGTGGGGAGATTCGGAGTTTGCGGGGGGAGATTCGGAGATTGCGGGGGGAGATTCGGAGATTGCGGGGGGAGATTCGGAGATTGCGTGGGGAGATTCGGAGATTGCAGGGGGAGATTCGGAGATTGCGGGGGGGAGATTCGGAGATTGCGGGGGAGTTTCGGAGATTGCGAGGGGAGATTCCGATATAGCGAGGGGAGATTCGGAGATCGCATGAGGGAGATTCGGAGATTGCGGGGAGGATGGGAGATTGCGGGGTGAGATTCTGAGATTGCGAGGGGGGGTAGATTCGGAGATTGCAGGGGGAGAGATTCGGAGATTGCGGGGGGGAGATTCGGAGATTGCGGAGGGGGAGATTCGGACATTGTGGAGGGGGAATTTAGAGTTTGCGGGGGTGGGGGAGATTCGGAGATTGGGGGGGAGATTCGGAGATTGCGGGGGGCAGATTCGGAGATTGCGGGGGGAGATTCGGAGACTGCGGGTGGAGATTCGGAGACTGCGGGGGGAGATTCGGAGATTGCGTGGGGAGATTCGGAGTTTGCGGGGGGAGATTCGGAGATTGCGGGGGGAGATTCGGAGATTGCGGGGGGAGATTCGGAGATTGCGTGGGGAGATTCGGAGATTGCAGGGGGAGATTCGGAGATTGCGGGGGGGAGATTCGGAGATTGCGGGGGAGTTTCGGAGATTGCGAGGGGAGATTCGGATATAGCGAGGGGAGATTCGGAGATCGCGTGAGGGAGATTCGGAGATTGCGGGGAGGATGGGAGATTGCGGGGTGAGATTCTGAGATTGCGAGGGGGGGTAGATTCGGAGATTGCAGGGGGAGAGATTCGGAGATTGCGGGGGGGAGGTTCGAAGATTGCGGGGTTGAGATTCAGAGATTGCGGGTGGTAGATTCGGAGATTGCGGGGAGGATGGGTGATTGCGGGGGGAGATTCTGAGATTGCGAGGGGGGGAGATTCGGAGATTGCGGGGGGGAGATTCGGAGATTGCGGGGTTGAGATTCGGAGATTGCGGGGGGGAGATTCGGAGATTGCGGGAGGGGAGATTCGGAGATTGCAGGGGGAGATTCGGAGATTGCGGGGGGAGATTCAGAGATTGCGGGGGGAGATTCGGAGATTGCGGGGGGAGAGATTCGGAGATTGCCGGGGGAGAAATTCGGAGATTGCGGGGGGAGATTCGGAGATTGCGGGGGGAGATTCGGAGCTTGCGGGGGGAGATTCAGAGATTGCGGGGGGAGATTCGGATATTGCGGGGGAAGATTCGGACATTGCGGGGGGGAGATTCTGAGATTGCGGGGGGCAGATTCGCAGATTGCTGTGGGGAGATTCGGAGATTGCGGGGGGGAGATTCGGAGATTGCGGGGGAAGAATCGGAGATCGTGGGGGGAGAGATTTGAAGATTGCGGGGGGGATTCGGAGATTGCGGGGGGAGATTCGGAGATTGCGGGGGGAGATTCGTAGATTGCGAGGGGGGGAGATTCGGAGATTGCTGGGGGTGAGATTCGGAGATTGTGGGCGAGAGATTCGGAGATTGCAGGGGGGATATTCGGTGATTGCAGGGGGAGATTCGGAGATAGCGGGGGGGAGATTCGGAGGTTGCGGGGGGGAATATTCGGAGATTGCGGGGTGGATGTTTCGGAGATTGCGGGGGGGAGATTCAGAGAATGCGCGGGGACATTCGGAGATTGCGGGGGGAGATTCGGAGATTGCGGGGGGGAGATTCGGAGATTGCGGGGGGAGTTTCGGAGATTGCGGGGGAGATTCGGAGATTGCGGGGGGAGATTCGGAGATTGCGGGGGGAGATTCGGAGATTGTGGGGGGAGAGATTCGGAGATTGCGGGGGGAGAGATTCGGAGATTGTGGGGGGAGATTCGGAGATTGCGGGGGGAGATTCGGAGCTTGCGGGGGGAGATTCAGAGATTGCGGGGGGAGATTCGGAGATTGCGGGGGAAGATTCGGAAATTGCGGGGGGGGAGATTCGGAGATTGCGGAGGGGGAGATTCGTTCATTGCAGAGGGGGAGATTCGGACATTGACGGGGGGGAGATTCGGACATTGCGGGGGGGGAGATTCAGAGATTGCGGGGGTGGGGGAGATTCGGAGATTGGGGGGGAGATTCGGAGATTGCGGGGGGCAGATTCGAGATTGCGGAGGAGATTCGGAGACCGCGGGTGGAGATTCGGAGACAGCGGGGGGAGATTCAGAGATTGCGGGGGGAGATTCGGAGATTGCGGGGGGAAGATTCGGACATTGCGGGGGGGAGATTCGGAGATTGCGGAGGGGGAGATTCGGACATTGCGGAGGGGGAGATTCGGACATTGCCGGGGGGGAGATTCGGAGATTGCGGGGGTGATTCGGAGATTGCGGGGCGAGATTCGGAGACTGCGGATGGAGATTCGGAGACTGCGGGGGGAGATTCGGAGATTGCGGGGGGAGATTCGGAGTTTGCGGGGGGAGATTCGGAGATTGCGGGGGGGAGATTCGGAGATTGCGGGGGGAGATTCGGAGATTGCGTGGGGAGATTCGGAGATTGCGGGGGGAGATTCGGAGATTGCGGGGGGGAGATTCGGAGATTGCGGGGGAGATTCGGAGATTGCGAGGGGAGATTCGGATATAGCGAGGGAAGATTCGGAGATCGCGTGAGGGAGATTCGGAGATTGCGGGGAGGATGGGAGATTGCGGGGTGAGATTCTGAGATTGCGAGGGGGGGGGTAGATTCGGAGATTGCAGGGGGAGAGATTCGGAGATTGCCGGGGGGAGATTCGGAGATTGCGGGGTTGAGATTCGGTGATTGCGGGGGGGAGATTCGGAGATTGCGGGAGGGGAGATTCGGAGATTGCAGGGGAAGATTCGGAGATTGCGGGGGGGAGATTCGGAGATTGCGGGGGGAGATTCGGAGATTGCGGGGGCAGATTCGGAGATTGCGGGGGGGAGATTCGGAGATTGCGGAGGGGGAGATTCGGACATTGCGGAGGAGGAGATTCGGACATTGCCGGGGGGGAGTTTCGGACATTGCGGGGGGGAGATTCAGAGATTGCGGGGGTGGGGGAGATTCGGAGATTGTGGGGGAGATTCGGAGATTGCGGGGGGAGAGATTCGGAGATTGCCGGGGGAGAAATTCGGAGATTGCGGGGGGAGATTCGGAGATTGCGTGGGGAGATTCGGAGCTTGCGGGGGGAGATTCAGAGATTGCGGGGGGAGATTCGGAGATTGCGGGGGAAGATTCGGACATTGTGGGGGGGAGATTCAGAGATTGCGGAGGGGGAGATTCGGACATTGCGGAGGGGGAGATTCGGACATTGCCGGGGGGGAGATTCGGACATTGCGTGGGGGATATTCAGAGTTTGCGGGGGTGGGGGAGATTCGGAGATTGGGGGGGAGATTCGGAGATTGCGGGGGGCAGATTCGGAGATTGCGGGGGGAGATTCGGAGACTGCGGGTGGAGATTCGGAGACTGCGGGGGGAGATTCGGAGATTGCGTGGGGAGATTCGGAGTTTGCGGGGGGAGATTCGGAGATTGCGGGGGGAGATTCGGAGATTGCGGGGGGAGATTCGGAGATTGCGTGGGGAGATTCGGAGATTGCAGGGGAGATTCGGAGATTGCGGGGGGGAGATTCGGAGATTGCGGGGGAGATTCGGAGATTGCGAGGGGAGATTCGGATATAGCGAGGGGAGATTCGGAGATCGCGTGAGGGAGATTCGGAGATTGCGGGGGAGGATGGGAGATTGCGGGGTGAGATTCTGAGATTGCGAGGGGGGGGTAGATTCGGAGATTGCAGGGGGAGAGATTCGGAGATTGCGGGGGGGAGGTTCGGAGATTGCGGGGTTGAGATTCGGAGATTGCGGGTGGGAGATTCGGAGATTGCGGGGAGGATGGGTGATTGCGGGGGGAGAGTCTGAGATTGCGAGGGGGGGGAGATTCGGAGATTGCTGGGGGGAGATTCGGAGATTGCGGGGTTGAGATTCGGAGATTGCGGGGGGGAGATTCGGAGATTGCGGGAGGGGAGATTCGGAGATTGCAGGGGGAGATTCGGAGATTGCGGGGTGAGATTCAGAGATTGCGGGGGGAGATTCGGAGATTGCGGGGGGAGAGATTCGGAGATTGCCGGGGGAGAAATTCGGAGATTGCGGGGGGAGATTCGGAGATTGCGGGGGGAGATTCGGAGCTTGCGGGGGGAGATTCAGAGATTGCGGGGGGAGATTCGGAGATTGCGGGGGAAGATTCGGACATTTGCGGGGGGGGAGATTCTGAGATTGCGGGGGGCAGATTCGCAGATTGCTGTGGGGAGATTCGGAGATTGCGGGGGGGAGATTCGGAGATTGCGGGGGAAGAATCGGAGATCGCGGGGGGAGAGATTTGGAGATTGCGGGGGGGATTCGGAGATTGCGAGGGGAGATTCGGAGCTTGCGGGGGGAGATTCGAAGATTGCGGGGGGAGATTCGGGCATTACGGGGGAGATTCGGACATTGCGGGGGGGTTATTCGGAGATTGCGGAGGGGGAGATTCGGACATTGCGGAGGGGGAGATTCGGACATTGCGGGGGGGGGAGATTCGGACATTGCGGGGGGCAGATTCGGAGATTGCGGGGGGGTGATTCGGAGATTGCGGGGGGGGAGATTCGGAGATTGTGGGGGGAGATTCGGAGATTGCTGGGGGAGATTCGGAGATTTGCGGGGGGAGATTCGGAGATTGCGGGGGGAGATTCGGAGATTGCGGGGGGAGATTCGGAGATTGCGGGGGGAGATTCGGAGATTGCGGGGGGAGTTTCGGAGATTGCGGGCGGAGATTCGGAGATTGCGGGGGGAGATTCGTAGATTGCGGGTGGAGGTTCGGAGATTGCGGGGGGAGATTCGGAGATTCCGGGGGAGATTCGGAGATTGCAAGGGGAGATTCGGAGATTGCGGGGGGGGAGATTCGGAGATTGCGGGGAGGATGGGAGATTGCGGGGGGAGATTTTGAGATTGCGAGGGTGGGGAGATTCAGGAGATTGCTGGGGGGTCAGATTTGGAGATTGCGGGGGGAGAGATTCGGAGATTGCAGAGGGGATATTCGGGTGATTGCGGGGGGAGATTCGGAGATTGCAGGGGGAGATTCGGAGATTGCGGGGGGAGATTCGGAGATTGCGACGGGGGGAGATTCGGAGATTGCGGGGGGAGATTCTGAGATTGCGGGGGGAGATTCGGAGATTGCGAGGGGAGATTCGGAGGTTGCGGGGCAAGATTCGGAGATTGCGGGGGGGAGATTCGGAGATTGCGGGGGGGGGGAGATTCGGAGATTGCGGGGGGAGATTCGGAGATTGCGGGTGGGAGATTCGGAGATTGCGGTGGGAGATTCGGAGATTGCGGAGGGAGATTCGGAGATTGCGGGGGAGATTCGGAGATTGCGGGCGGAGATTCGGAGACTGCGGGGGGAGATTCGGAGACTGCGGGGGGAGAGATTCGGAGATTGCGGGGGGAGAGATTCGGAGATTGTGGGGGGAGTTTCGGAGATTGCGGGGGGGAGATTCGGAGATTGCGGGGGAGATTCGGAGATTGCGAGGGGAGATTCGGATATAGCGAGGGGAGATTCGGAGATCGCGTGAGGGAGATTCGGAGATTGCGGGGAGGATGGGAGATTGCGGGGTGAGATTCTGAGATTGCGAGGGGGGGTAGATTCGGAGATTGCAGGAGGGGAGAGATTCGGAGATTGCGGGGGGGAGGTTCGGAGATTGCGGGGTTGAGATTCGGAGATTGCGGGTGGGAGATTCGGAGATTGCGGGGAGGATGGGTGATTGCGGGGGGAGAGTCTGAGATTGCGAGGGGGGGAGATTCGGAGATTGCTGGGGGGAGATTCGGAGATTGCGGGGTTGAGATTCGGAGATTGCGGGGGGAGATTCGGAGATTGCGGGAGGGGAGATTCGGAGATTGCAGGGGGAGATTCGGAGATTGCGGGGTGAGATTCAGAGATTGCGGGGGGGAGATTCGGAGATTGCGGGGGGAGAGATTCGGAGATTGCCGGGGGAGAAATTCGGAGATTGCGGGGGGAGATTCGGAGATTGCGGGGGGAGATTCGGAGCTTGCGGGGGGAGATTCAGAGATTGCGGGGGGAGATTCGGAGATTGCGGGGGAAGATTCGGACATTGCGGGGGGGAGATTCTGAGATTGCGGGGGGCAGATTCGCAGATTGCTGTGGGGAGATTCGGAGATTGCGGGGGGGAGATTCGGAGATTGCGGGGGAAGAATCGGAGATCGCGGGGGGGAGAGATTTGGAGATTGCGGGGGGATTCGGAGATTGCGAGGGGAGATTCGGAGCTTGCGGGGGGAGATTCGAAGATTGCGGGGGGAGATTCGGGCATTACGGGGGAGATTCGGACATTGCGGGGGGGTTATTCGGAGATTGCGGAGGGGGAGATTCGGACATTGCGGAGGGGGAGATTCGGACATTGCGGGGGGGGGAGATTCGGACATTGCGGGGGGCAGATTCGGAGATTGCGGGGGGGTGATTCGGAGATTGCGGGGGGGAGATTCGGAGATTGTGGGGGGAGATTCGGAGATTGCTGGGGGAGATTCGGAGATTGCGGGGGGAGATTCGGAGATTGCGGGGGAGATTCGGAGATTGCGGGGGGAGATTCGGAGATTGCGGGGGGAGATTCGGAGATTGCGGGGGGAGTTTCGGAGATTGCGGGGGGAGATTCGGAGATTGCGGGGGGAGATTCGTAGATTGCGGGTGGAGGTTCGGAGATTGCGGGGGGAGATTCGGAGATTCCGGGGGGATTCGGAGATTGCAAGGGGAGATTCGGAGATTGCGGGGGGAGATTCGGAGATTGCGGGGAGGATGGGAGATTGCGGGGGGAGATTTTGAGATTGCGAGGGTGGGGAGATTCAGAGATTGCTGGGGGGTCAGATTTGGAGATTGCGGGGGGAGAGATTCGGAGATTGCAGAGGGGATATTCGGTGATTGCGGGGGGAGATTCGGAGATTGCAGGGGGAGATTCGGAGATTGCGGGGGGAGATTCGGAGATTGCGACGGGGGGAGATTCGGAGATTGCGGGGGGAGATTCTGAGATTGCGGGGGGAGATTCGGAGATTGCGAGGGGAGATTCGGAGGTTTGCGGGGCAAGATTCGGAGATTGCGGGGGGGAGATTCGGAGATTGCGGGGGGGGGGAGATTCGGAGATTGCGGGGGGAGATTCGGAGATTGCGGGGGGAGATTCGGAGATTGCGGTGGGAGATTCGGAGATTGCGGAGGGAGATTCGGAGATTGCGGGGGAGATTCGGAGATTGCGGGCGGAGATTCGGAGACTGCGGGGGGAGATTCGGAGACTGCGGGGGGAGAGATTCGGAGATTGCGGGGGGAGAGATTCGGAGATTGTGGGGGGAGTTTCGGAGATTGCGGGGGGGGAGATTCGGAGATTGCGGGGGAGATTCGGAGATTGCGAGGGGAGATTCGGATATAAGCGAGGGGGAGATTCGGAGATCGCGTGAGGGAGATTCGGAGATTGCGGGGAGGATGGGAGATTGCGGGGTGAGATTCTGAGATTGCGAGGGGGGGGTAGATTCGGAGATTGCAGGGGGAGAGATTCGGAGATTGCGGGGGGGAGGTTCGGAGATTGCGGGGTTGAGATTCGGAGATTGCGGGTGGGAGATTCGGAGATTGCGGGGAGGATGGGTGATTGCGGGGGGAGAGTCTGAGATTGCGAGGGGGGGAGATTCGGAGATTGCTGGGGGGAGATTCGGAGATTGCGGGGTTGAGATTCGGAGATTGCGGGGGGGAGATTCGGAGATTGCGGGAGGGGAGATTCGGAGATTGCAGGGGGAGATTCGGAGATTGCGGGGTGAGATTCAGAGATTGCGGGGGGAGATTCGGAGATTGCGGGGGAAGATTCGGACATTGCGGGGGGGAGATTCTGAGATTGCGGGGGGCAGATTCGCAGATTGCTGTGGGGAGATTCGGAGATTGCGGGGGGGAGATTCGGAGATTGCGGGGGAAGAATCGGAGATCGCGGGGGGGGAGAGATTTGGAGATTGCGGGGGGGATTCGGAGATTGCGAGGGGAGATTCGGAGCTTGCGGGGGGAGATTCGAAGATTGCGGGGGGAGATTCGGGCATTACGGGGGAGATTCGGACATTGCGGGGGGGTTATTCGGAGATTGCGGAGGGGGGAGATTCGGACATTGCGGAGGGGGAGATTCGGACATTGCGGGGGGGGGAGATTCGGACATTGCGGGGGGCAGATTCGGAGATTGCGGGGGGGTGATTCGGAGATTGCGGGGGGGGAGATTCGGAGATTGTGGGGGGAGATTCGGAGATTGCTGGGGGAGATTCGGAGATTGCGGGGGGAGATTCGGAGATTGCGGGGGGAGATTCGGAGATTGCGGGGGGAGATTCGGAGATTGCGGGGGGAGATTCGGAGATTGCGGGGGGAGTTTCGGAGATTGCGGGGGGAGATTCGGAGATTGCGGGGGGAGATTCGTAGATTGCGGGTGGAGGTTCGGAGATTGCGGGGGGAGATTCGGAGATTCCGGGGGAGATTCGGAGATTGCAAGGGGAGATTCGGAGATTGCGGGGGGGAGATTCGGAGATTGCGGGGAGGATGGGAGATTGCGGGGGGAGATTTTGAGATTGCGAGGGTGGGGAGATTCAGAGATTGCTGGGGGGGTGACGATATGGAGATTGCGGGGGGAGAGATTCGGAGATTGCAGAGGGGATATTCGGTGATTGCGGGGGGAGATTCGGAGATTGCAGGGGGAGATTCGGAGATTGCGGGGGCAGATTCGGAGATTGCGACGGGGGGGAGATTCGGAGATTGCGGGGGGAGATTCTGAGATTTCGGGGGGAGATTCGGAGATTGCGAGGGGAGATTCGGAGGTTGCGGGGGAAGATTCGGAGATTGCGGGGGGGAGATTCGGAGATTGCGGGGGGGGGAGATTCGGAGATTGCGGGGGGGAGATTCGGAGATTGCGGGGGGAGATTCGGAGATTGCGGTGGGAGATTCGGAGATTGCGGAGGGAGATTCGGAGATTGCGGGGGGAGATT
>NW_028226551.1:0-33483 GCF_052327205.1 Somniosus microcephalus
ACAGCGAGAGAGAGTCTGGGATCATTACACAGCGAGAGAGAGAGTCTGGGATCATTACACAGCGAGAGAGTCTGGGATCATTACACAGCGAGAGAGAAGGTCTGGGATCATTACACAGCGAGAGAGAGAGTCTGGGATCATTACACAGCGAGAGAGAGAGTCTGGGATCATTACACAGCGAGAGGAGAGTCTGGGATCATTACACAGCGAGAGGAGAGTCTGGGATCATTACACAGCGAGAGAGTCTGGGATCATTACACAGCGAGAGAGAGTCTGGATCATTACACAGCGAGAGAGTCTGGGATCATTACACAGCGAGAGAGAGAGTCTGGGATCATTACACAGCGAGAGAGTCTGGGATCATTACACAGCGAGAGAGAGTCTGGGATCATTACACAGCGAGAGAGTCTGGGATCATTACACAGCGAGAGGAGAGTCTGGGATCATTACACAGCGAGAGGAGAGTCTGGGATCATTACACAGCGAGAGGAGAGTCTGGGATCATTACACAGCGAGAGAGAGTCTGGGATCATTACACAGCGAGAGGAGAGTCTGGGATCATTACACAGCGAGAGAGAGTCTGGGATCATTACACAGCGAGAGAGGTCTGGGATCATTACACAGCGAGAGAGAGTCTGGGATCATTACACAGCGAGAGGAGTCTGGGATCATTACACAGCGAGAGGAGAGTCTGGGATCATTACACAGCGAGAGAGAGTCTGGGATCATTACACAGCGAGAGAGAGTCTGGGATCATTACACAGCGAGAGAGAGTCTGGGATCATTACACAGCGAGAGAGAGTCTGGGATCATTACACAGCGAGAGAGAGTCTGGGATCATTACACAGCGAGAGAGAGTCTGGGATCATTACACAGCGAGAGGAGAGTCTGGGATCATTACACAGCGAGAGAGAGTCTGGGATCATTACACAGCGAGAGAGTCTGGATCATTACACAGCGAGAGAGAGTCTGGGATCATTACACAGCGAGAGAGAGTCTGGGATCATTACACAGCGAGAGAGAGTCTGGGATCATTACACAGCGAGAGAGAGTCTGGGATCATTACACAGCGAGAGAGAGTCTGGGATCATTACACAGCGAGAGAGTCTGGGATCATTACACAGCGAGAGAGAGTCTGGGATCATTACACAGCGAGAGAGAGTCTGGGATCATTACACAGCGAGAGAGAGTCTGGGATCATTACACAGCGAGAGAGAGTCTGGGATCATTACACAGCGAGAGAGAGTCTGGGATCATTACACAGCGAGAGAGAGTCTGGGATCATTACACAGCGAGAGAGAGTCTGGGATCATTACACAGCGAGAGGAGAGTCTGGGATCATTACACAGCGAGAGAGTCTGGGATCATTACACAGCGAGAGGAGAGTCTGGGATCATTACACAGCGAGAGAGAGTCTGGGATCATTACACAGCGAGAGGAGAGTCTGGGATCATTACACAGCGAGAGAGAGTCTGGGATCATTACACAGCGAGAGAGTGTGTCTGGGATCATTACACAGCGAGAGAGGAGTCTGGGATCATTACACAGCGAGAGAGAGTCTGGGATCATTACACAGCGAGAGAGAGTCTGGGATCATTACACAGCGAGAGAGAGAGTCTGGGATCATTACACAGCGAGAGAGAGTCTGGGATCATTACACAGCGAGAGAGAGTCTGGGATCATTACACAGCGAGAGGAGAGTCTGGGATCATTACACAGCGAGAGGAGAGTCTGGGATCATTACACAGCGAGAGAGAGTCTGGGATCATTACACAGCGAGAGAGAGAGTCTGGGATCATTACACAGCGAGAGAGGAGTCTGGGATCATTACACAGGAGAGTCTGGGATCATTACACAGCGAGAGAGAGTCTGGGATCATTACACAGCGAGAGAGAGAGTCTGGGATCATTACACAGCGAGAGTCTGGGATCATTACACAGCGAGAGAGAGTCTGGGATCATTACACAGCGAGAGAGTGTCTGGGATCATTACACAGCGAGAGAGAGAGTCTGGGATCATTACACAGCGAAGAGGGAGAGTCTGGGATCATTACACAGCGAGAGAGAGTCTGGGATCACTTACACAGCGAGAGAGAGTCTGGGATCATTACACAGCGAGAGAGAGTCTGGGATCATTACACAGCGAGAGAGAGAGTCTGGGATCATTACACAGCGAGAGTCTGGGATCATTACACAGCGAGAGAGAGTCTGGGATCATTACACAGCGAGAGAGTGTCTGGGATCATTACACAGCGAGAGAGAGAGTCTGGGATCATTACACAGCGAGAGGGAGAGTCTGGGATCATTACACAGCGAGAGAGAGTCTGGGATCATTACACAGCGAGAGAGAGTCTGGGATCATTACACAGCGAGAGAGAGTCTGGGATCATTACACAGCGAGAGTCTGGGATCATTACACAGCGAGAGGGAGTCTGGGATCATTACACAGCGAGAGAGAGAGTCTGGGATCATTACACAGCGAGAGGAGTCTGGGATCATTACACAGCGAGAGAGTCTGGGATCATTACACAGCGAGGGAGAGTCTGGGATCATTACACAGCGAGAGAGAGAGTCTGGGATCATTACACAGCGAGAGGAGAGTCTGGGATCATTACACAGCGAGAGAGAGTCTGGGATCATTACACAGCGAGAGGGAGAGTCTGGGGTCATTACACAGCGAGAGAGAGAGTCTGGGATCATTACACAGCGAGAGGGAGAGTCTGTGATCATTACACAGCGAGAGGGAGTCTGGGATCATTACACAGCGAGAGAGAGTGTCTGGGATCATTACACAGCGAGAGAGAGTCTGGGATCATTACACAGCGAGAGAGAGTCTGGGATCATTACACAGCGAGAGGGAGAGTCTGGGATCATTACACAGCGAGAGAGAGACAGTCTGGGATCATTACACAGCGAGAGAGTGTGTCTGGGATCATTACACAGCGAGAGGAGAGTCTGGGATCATTACACAGCGAGAGGAGAGTCTGGGATCATTACACAGCGAGAGGGAGAGTCTGGGATCATTACACAGCGAGAGACAGTCAGTCTGGGATCATTACACAGCGAGAGGGAGAGTCTGGGATCATTACACAGCGAGAGAGAGTCTGGGATCATTACACAGCGAGAGGAGAGTCTGGGATCATTACACAGCGAGAGAGAGTCTGGGATCATTACACAGCGAGAGTCTGGGATCATTACACAGCGAGAGAGAGTCTGGGATCATTACACAGCGAGAGAGAGAGTCTGGGATCATTACACTAGCGAGAGAGAGACAGTCTGGGATCATTACACAGCGAGAGAGGTGTGTCTGGGATCATTACACAGCGAGAGGGAGAGTCTGGGATCATTACACAGCGAGAGGGAGAGTCTGGGATCATTACACAGCGAGAGAGAGTGTCTGGGATCATTACACAGCGAGAGAGAGTCTGGGATCATTACACAGCGAGAGAGAGTCTGGGATCATTACACAGCGAGAGGGAGAGTCTGGGATCATTACACAGCGAGAGAGAGACAGTCTGGGATCATTACACAGCGAGAGAGTGAGTCTGGGATCATTACACAGCGAGAGGGAGAGTCTGGGATCATTACACAGCGAGAGGGAGAGTCTGGGATCATTACACAGCGAGAGGGAGAGTCTGGGATCATTACACAGCGAGAGACAGTCAGTCTGGGATCATTACACAGCGAGAGGGAGAGTCTGGGATCATTACACAGCGAGAGAGAGTCTGGGATCATTACACAGCGAGAGGGAGAGTCTGGGATCATTACACAGCGAGAGAGAGTCTGGGATCATTACACAGCGAGAGAGAGAGTCTGGGATCATTACACAGCGAGAGAGAGACAGTCTGGGATCATTACACAGCGAGAGAGAGTGTCTGGGATCATTACACAGCGAGAGGGAGAGTCTGGGATCATTACACAGCGAGAGGGAGAGTCTGGGATCATTACACAGCGAGAGAGAGTGTCTGGGATCATTACACAGCGAGAGAGAGTCTGGGATCATTACACAGCGAGAGAGAGTCTGGGATCATTACACAGCGAGAGGGAGAGTCTGGGATCATTACACAGCGAGAGAGAGACAGTCTGGGATCATTACACAGCGAGAGAGTGTGTCTGGGATCATTACACAGCGAGAGGGAGAGTCTGGGATCATTACACAGCGAGAGGAGAGTCTGGGATCATTACACAGCGAGAGAGAGTGTCTGGGATCATTACACAGCGAGAGAGAGTCTGGGATCATTACACAGCGAGAGGGAGAGTCTGGGATCATTACACAGCGAGAGGAGAGTCTGGGATCATTACACAGCGAGAGGGAGAGTCTGGGATCATTACACAGCGAGAGACAGTCAGTCTGGGATCATTACACAGCGAGAGGGAGAGTCTGGGATCATTACACAGCGAGAGAGAGTCTGGGATCATTACACAGCGAGAGGGAGAGTCTGGGATCATTACACAGCGAGAGAGAGTCTGGGATCATTACACAGCGAGAGTCTGGGATCATTACACAGCGAGAGAGAGTCTGGGATCATTACACAGCGAGAGAGAGAGTCTGGGATCATTACATAGCGAGAGAGAGACAGTCTGGGATCATTACACAGCGAGAGAGTGTGTCTGGGATCATTACACAGCGAGAGGGAGAGTCTGGGATCATTACACAGCGAGAGGGAGAGTCTGGGATCATTACACAGCGAGAGAGAGTCTGGGATCATTACACAGCGAGAGAGAGTCTGGGATCATTACACAGCGAGAGAGAGTCTGGGATCATTACACAGCGAGAGTCTGGGATCATTACACAGCGAGAGAGAGTCTGGGATCATTACACAGCGAGAGAGTGTCTGGGATCATTACACAGCGAGAGAGAGAGTCTGGGATCATTACACAGCGAGAGAGAGTCTGGGATCATTACACAGCGAGAGAGAGTCTGGGATCATTACACAGCGAGAGGGAGAGTCTGGGATCATTACACAGCGAGAGGGAGAGTCTGGGATCATTACACAGCGAGAGAGAGTCTGGGATCATTAAACAGCAAGAGAGAGAGTCTGGGATCATTACACAGCAAGAGGGAGTCGGGGATCATTACACAGCGAGAGAGAGAGTCTGGGATCATTACACAGCGAGAGGGAGAGTCTGGGATCATTACACAGCGAGAGGAGTCTGGGATCATTACACAGCGAGAGAGAGTCTGGGATCATTACACAGCGAGAGGGAGTCTGGGATCATTACACAGCGAGAGAGAGAGTCTGGGATCATTACACAGCGAGAGGGAGTCTGGGATCATTACACAGCGAGAGAGTCTGGGATCATTACACAGCGAGGGAGAGTCTGGGATCATTACACAGCGAGAGAGAGAGTCTGGGATCATTACACAGCGAGAGGGAGAGTCTGGGATCATTACACAGCGAGAGAGAGTCCTGGGATCATTACACAGCGAGAGGGAGAGTCTGGGGTCATTACACAGCGAGAGAGAGAGTCTGGGATCATTACACAGCGAGAGGGAGAGTCTGTGATCATTACACAGCGAGAGGGAGTCTGGGATCATTACACAGCGAGAGAGAGTCTGGGATCAGTACACAGCGAGAGAGAGAGTCTGGGATCATTACACAGCGAGAGAGTCTGGGATCATTACACAGCGAGAGAGAGGGTCTGGGATCATTACACAGCGAGAGAGAGAGTCTGGGATCATTACACAGCGAGAGAGAGAGTCTGGGATCATTACACAGCGAGAGGGAGAGTCTGGGATCATTACACAGCGAGAGGGAGTCTGGGATCATTACACAGCGAGAGAGTCTGGGATCATTACACAGCGAGAGGGAGTCTGGGATCATTACACAGCGAGAGAGTCTGGGATCATTACACAGCGAGAGGGAGAGTCTGGGATCATTACACAGCGAGAGTCTGGGATCATTACACAGCGAGAGAGAGTCTGGGATCATTACACAGCGAGAGAGTCTGGGATCATTACACAGCGAGCGAGAGAGTCTGGGATCATTACACAGCGAGAGAGTCTGGGATCATTACACAGCGAGAGGGAGAGTCTGGGATCATTACACAGCGAGAGAGAGTCTGGGATCATTACACAGCGAGAGTCTGGGATCATTACACAGTGAGAGGGAGAGTCTGGGATCATTACACAGCGAGAGAGAGTCTGGGATCATTACACAGCGAGCGGGAGAGTCTGGGATCATTACACAGCGAGAGAGAGAGTCTGGGATCATTACACAGCGAGAGTGTCTGGGATCATTACACAGCGAGAGAGAGTGTCTGGGATCATTACACAGCGAGAGGGAGTCTGGGATCATTACACAGCGAGAGGGAGAGTCTGGGATCATTACACAGCGAGAGAGAGTCTGGGATCATTACACAGCGAGAGGGAGAGTCTGGGATCATTACACAGCGAGAGAGAGTCTGGGATCATTACACAGCGAGAGAGAGTCTGGGATCATTACACAGCGAGAGAGAGTCTGGGATCATTACACAGCGAGAGAGAGTCTGGGATCATTACACAGCGAGAGAGAGTCTGGGATCATTACACAGCGAGAGAGAGTCTGGGATCATTACACAGCGAGAGAGAGTCTGGGATCATTACACAGCGAGAGAGAGTCTGGGATCATTACACAGCGAGAGAGAGTCTGGGATCATTACACAGCGAGAGAGAGTCTGGGATCATTACACAGTGAGAGAGAGTCTGGGATCATTACACAGCGAGAGGGAGAGTCTGGGATCATTACACAGCGAGAGAGTCTGGGATCATTACACAGCGAGAGGGAGAGTCTGGGATCATTGCACAGCGAGAGAGTGTGTCTGGGATCATTACACAGCGAGAGGGAGACAGTCTGGATCATTACACAGCGAGAGTCTGGGATCATTACACAGCGAGAGAGAGAGTCTGGGATCATTACACAGCGAGAGAGAGTCTGGGATCATTACACAGCGAGAGAGTGTGTCTGGGATCATTGCACAGCGAGAGAGAGAGTCTGGGATCATTACACAGCGAGAGAGTCTGGGATCATTACACAGCGAGAGAGAGAGTCTGGGATCATTACACAGCGAGAGAGAGAGTCTGGGATCATTACACAGCGAGAGGGAGAGTCTGGGATCATTACACAGCGAGAGGGAGTCTGGGATCATTACACAGCGAGAGAGTGTGTCTGGGATCATTACACAGCGAGAGGGAGTCTGGGATCATTACACAGCGAGAGGGAGACAGTCTGGGATCATTACACAGCGAGAGAGTGTGTCTGGGATCATTACACAGCGAGAGAGAGAGTCTGGGATCATTACACAGCGAGAGAGAGTCTGGGATCATTACACAGCGAGAGAGAGTCTGGGATCATTACACAGCGAGAGGGAGAGTCTGGGATCATTACACAGCGAGAGGGAGAGTCTGGGATCATTACACAGCGAGAGAGAGTCTGGGATCATTACACAGCGAGAGAGAGAGTCTGGGATCATTACACAGCGAGAGAGTGAGTCTGGGATCATTACACAGCGAGAGTCTGGGATCATTACACAGCGAGAGAGAGTCTGGGATCATTACACAGCGAGAGAGAGAGTCTGGGATCATTACACAGCGAGAGTCTGGGATCATTACACAGCGAGAGAGAGTCTGGGATCATTACACAGCGAGAGAGTGTCTGGGATCATTACACAGCGAGAGAGAGAGTCTGGGATCATTACACAGCGAGAGGGAGAGTCTGGGATCATTACACAGCGAGAGAGAGTCTGGGATCATTACACAGCGAGAGAGAGTCTGGGATCATTACACAGCGAGAGAGAGTCTGGGATCATTACACAGCGAGAGAGAGAGTCTGGGATCATTACACAGCGAGAGTCTGGGATCATTACACAGCGAGAGAGAGTCTGGGATCATTACACAGCGAGAGAGTGTCTGGGATCATTACACAGCGAGAGAGAGAGTCTGGGATCATTACACAGCGAGAGGGAGAGTCTGGGATCATTACACAGCGAGAGAGAGTCTGGGATCATTACACAGCGAGAGAGAGTCTGGGATCATTACACAGCGAGAGAGAGTCTGGGATCATTACACAGCGAGAGAGTCTGGGATCATTACACAGCGAGAGGGAGTCTGGGATCATTACACAGCGAGAGAGAGAGTCTGGGATCATTACACAGCGAGAGGGAGTCTGGGATCATTACACAGCGAGAGAGTCTGGGATCATTACACAGCGAGGGAGAGTCTGGGATCATTACACAGCGAGAGAGAGAGTCTGGGATCATTACACAGCGAGAGGGAGAGTCTGGGATCATTACACAGCGAGAGAGAGTCTGGGATCATTACACAGCGAGAGGGAGAGTCTGGGGTCATTACACAGCGAGAGAGAGAGTCTGGGATCATTACACAGCGAGAGGGAGAGTCTGTGATCATTACACAGCGAGAGGGAGTCTGGGATCATTACACAGCGAGAGAGAGTGTCTGGGATCATTACACAGCGAGAGAGAGTCTGGGATCATTACACAGCGAGAGAGAGTCTGGGATCATTACACAGCGAGAGGGAGAGTCTGGGATCATTACACAGCGAGAGAGAGACAGTCTGGGATCATTACACAGCGAGAGAGTGTGTCTGGGATCATTACACAGCGAGAGGGAGAGTCTGGGATCATTACACAGCGAGAGGGAGAGTCTGGGATCATTACACAGCGAGAGGGAGAGTCTGGGATCATTACACAGCGAGAGACAGTCAGTCTGGGATCATTACACAGCGAGAGGGAGAGTCTGGGATCATTACACAGCGAGAGAGAGTCTGGGATCATTACACAGCGAGAGGGAGAGTCTGGGATCATTACACAGCGAGAGAGAGTCTGGGATCATTACACAGCGAGAGTCTGGGATCATTACACAGCGAGAGAGAGTCTGGGATCATTACACAGCGAGAGAGAGAGTCTGGGATCATTACATAGCGAGAGAGAGACAGTCTGGGATCATTACACAGCGAGAGAGTGTGTCTGTGATCATTACACAGCGAGAGGGAGAGTCTGGGATCATTACACAGCGAGAGGGAGAGTCTGGGATCATTACACAGCGAGAGAGAGTGTCTGGGATCATTACACAGCGAGAGAGAGTCTGGGATCATTACACAGCGAGAGAGAGTCTGGGATCATTACACAGCGAGAGGGAGAGTCTGGGATCATTACACAGCGAGAGAGAGACAGTCTGGGATCATTACACAGCGAGAGAGTGTGTCTGGGATCATTACACAGCGAGAGGGAGAGTCTGGGATCATTACACAGCGAGAGGGAGAGTCTGGGATCATTACACAGCGAGAGGGAGAGTCTGGGATCATTACACAGCGAGAGACAGTCAGTCTGGGATCATTACACAGCGAGAGGGAGAGTCTGGGATCATTACACAGCGAGAGAGAGTCTGGGATCATTACACAGCGAGAGGGAGAGTCTGGGATCATTACACAGCGAGAGAGAGTCTGGGATCATTACACAGCGAGAGAGAGAGTCTGGGATCATTACACAGCGAGAGAGAGACAGTCTGGGATCATTACACAGCGAGAGAGTGTGTCTGGGATCATTACACAGCGAGAGGGAGAGTCTGGGATCATTACACAGCGAGAGGGAGAGTCTGGGATCATTACACAGCGAGAGAGAGTGTCTGGGATCATTACACAGCGAGAGAGAGTCTGGGATCATTACACAGCGAGAGAGAGTCTGGGATCATTACACAGCGAGAGGGAGAGTCTGGGATCATTACACAGCGAGAGAGAGACAGTCTGGGATCATTACACAGCGAGAGAGTGTGTCTGGGATCATTACACAGCGAGAGGGAGAGTCTGGGATCATTACACAGCGAGAGGGAGAGTCTGGGATCATTACACAGCGAGAGGGAGAGTCTGGGATCATTACACAGCGAGAGACAGTCAGTCTGGGATCATTACACAGCGAGAGGGAGAGTCTGGGATCATTACACAGCGAGAGAGAGTCTGGGATCATTACACAGCGAGAGGGAGAGTCTGGGATCATTACACAGCGAGAGAGAGTCTGGGATCATTACACAGCGAGAGTCTGGGATCATTACACAGCGAGAGAGAGTCTGGGATCATTACACAGCGAGAGAGAGAGTCTGGGATCATTACATAGCGAGAGAGAGACAGTCTGGGATCATTACACAGCGAGAGAGTGTGTCTGGGATCATTACACAGCGAGAGGGAGAGTCTGGGATCATTACACAGCGAGAGGGAGAGTCTGGGATCATTACACAGCGAGAGAGAGTGTCTGGGATCATTACACAGCGAGAGAGAGTCTGGGATCATTACACAGCGAGAGAGAGTCTGGGATCATTACACAGCGAGAGGGAGAGTCTGGGATCATTACACAGCGAGAGAGAGACAGTCTGGGATCATTACACAGCGAGAGAGTGTGTCTGGGATCATTACACAGCGAGAGGGAGAGTCTGGGATCATTACACAGCGAGAGGGAGAGTCTGGGATCATTACACAGCGAGAGGGAGTCTGGGATCATTACACAGCGAGAGAGTCTGGGATCATTACACAGCGAGAGGGAGTCTGGGATCATTACACAGCGAGAGAGTCTGGGATCATTACACAGCGAGAGGGAGAGTCTGGGATCATTACACAGCGAGAGTCTGGGATCATTACACAGCGAGAGAGAGTCTGGGATCATTACACAGCGAGAGAGTCTGGGATCATTACACAGCGAGCGAGAGAGTCTGGGATCATTACACAGCGAGAGAGTCTGGGATCATTACACAGCGAGAGGGAGAGTCTGGGATCATTACACAGCGAGAGAGAGTCTGGGATCATTACACAGCGAGAGTCTGGGATCATTACACAGTGAGAGGGAGAGTCTGGGATCATTACACAGCGAGAGAGAGTCTGGGATCATTACACAGCGAGCGGGAGAGTCTGGGATCATTACACAGCGAGAGAGAGAGTCTGGGATCATTACACAGCGAGAGTGTCTGGGATCATTACACAGCGAGAGAGAGTGTCTGGGATCATTACACAGCGAGAGGGAGTCTGGGATCATTACACAGCGAGAGGGAGAGTCTGGGATCATTACACAGCGAGAGAGAGTCTGGGATCATTACACAGCGAGAGGGAGAGTCTGGGATCATTACACAGCGAGAGAGAGTCTGGGATCATTACACAGCGAGAGAGAGTCTGGGATCATTACACAGCGAGAGAAAGTCTGGGATCATTACACAGCGAGAGAGAGTCTGGGATCATTACACAGCGAGAGAGAGTCTGGGATCATTACACAGCGAGAGAGAGTCTGGGATCATTACACAGCGAGAGAGAGTCTGGGATCATTACACAGCGAGAGAGAGTCTGGGATCATTACACAGCGAGAGAGAGTCTGGGATCATTACACAGTGAGAGAGAGTCTGGGATCATTACACAGCGAGAGGGAGAGTCTGGGATCATTACACAGCGAGAGAGTCTGGGATCATTACACAGCGAGAGGGAGAGTCTGGGATCATTGCACAGCGAGAGAGTGTGTCTGGGATCATTACACAGCGAGAGGGAGACAGTCTGGGATCATTACACAGCGAGAGTCTGGGATCATTACACAGCGAGAGAGAGAGTCTGGGATCATTACACAGCGAGAGAGAGTCTGGGATCATTACACAGCGAGAGAGTGTGTCTGGGATCATTGCACAGCGAGAGAGAGAGTCTGGGATCATTACACAGCGAGAGAGTCTGGGATCATTACACAGCGAGGGAGAGAGTCTGGGATCATTACACAGCGAGAGAGAGAGTCTGGGATCATTACACAGCGAGAGGGAGAGTCTGGGATCATTACACAGCGAGAGGGAGTCTGGGATCATTACACAGCGAGAGAGTGTGTCTGGGATCATTACACAGCGAGAGGGAGTCTGGGATCATTACACAGCGAGAGGGAGACAGTCTGGGATCATTACACAGCGAGAGAGTGTGTCTGGGATCATTACACAGCGAGAGAGTCTGGGATCATTACACAGCGAGAGAGAGTCTGGGATCATTACACAGCGAGAGAGAGTCTGGGATCATTACACAGCGAGAGGGAGAGTCTGGGATCATTACACAGCGAGAGGGAGAGTCTGGGATCATTACACAGCGAGAGAGAGTCTGGGATCATTACACAGCAAGAGAGAGAGTCTGGGATCATTACACAGCAAGAGGGAGTCGGGGATCATTACACAGCGAGAGAGAGAGTCTGGGATCATTACACAGCGAGAGGGAGAGTCTGGGATCATTACACAGCGAGAGGGAGTCTGGGATCATTACACAGCGAGAGAGAGTCTGGGATCATTACACAGCGAGAGGGAGTCTGGGATCATTACACAGCGAGAGAGAGAGTCTGGGATCATTACACAGCGAGAGGGAGTCTGGGATCATTACACAGCGAGAGAGTCTGGGATCATTACACAGCGAGGGAGAGTCTGGGATCATTACACAGCGAGAGAGAGAGTCTGGGATCATTACACAGCGAGAGGGAGAGTCTGGGATCATTACACAGCGAGAGAGAGTCTGGGATCATTACACAGCGAGAGGGAGAGTCTGGGGTCATTACACAGCGAGAGAGAGAGTCTGGGATCATTACACAGCGAGAGGGAGAGTCTGTGATCATTACACAGCGAGAGGGAGTCTGGGATCATTACACAGCGAGAGAGAGTCTGGGATCAGTACACAGCGAGAGAGAGAGTCTGGGATCATTACACAGCGAGAGAGTCTGGGATCATTACACAGCGAGAGAGAGGGTCTGGGATCATTACACAGCGAGAGAGAGAGTCTGGGATCATTACACAGCGAGAGAGAGAGTCTGGGATCATTACACAGCGAGAGGGAGAGTCTGGGATCATTACACAGCGAGAGGGAGTCTGGGATCATTACACAGCGAGAGAGTCTGGGATCATTACACAGCGAGAGGGAGTCTGGGATCATTACACAGCGAGAGAGTCTGGGATCATTACACAGCGAGAGGGAGAGTCTGGGATCATTACACAGCGAGAGTCTGGGATCATTACACAGCGAGAGAGAGTCTGGGATCATTACACAGCGAGAGAGTCTGGGATCATTACACAGCGAGCGAGAGAGTCTGGGATCATTACACAGCGAGAGAGTCTGGGATCATTACACAGCGAGAGGGAGAGTCTGGGATCATTACACAGCGAGAGAGAGTCTGGGATCATTACACAGCGAGAGTCTGGGATCATTACACAGTGAGAGGGAGAGTCTGGGATCATTACACAGCGAGAGAGAGTCTGGGATCATTACACAGCGAGCGGGAGAGTCTGGGATCATTACACAGCGAGAGAGAGAGTCTGGGATCATTACACAGCGAGAGTGTCTGGGATCATTACACAGCGAGAGAGAGTGTCTGGGATCATTACACAGCGAGAGGGAGTCTGGGATCATTACACAGCGAGAGGGAGAGTCTGGGATCATTACACAGCGAGAGAGAGTCTGGGATCATTACACAGCGAGAGGGAGAGTCTGGGATCATTACACAGCGAGAGAGAGTCTGGGATCATTACACAGCGAGAGAGAGTCTGGGATCATTACACAGCGAGAGAGAGTCTGGGATCATTACACAGCGAGAGAGAGTCTGGGATCATTACACAGCGAGAGAGAGTCTGGGATCATTACACAGCGAGAGAGAGTCTGGGATCATTACACAGCGAGAGAGAGTCTGGGATCATTACACAGCGAGAGAGAGTCTGGGATCATTACACAGCGAGAGAGAGTCTGGGATCATTACACAGCGAGAGAGAGTCTGGGATCATTACACAGTGAGAGAGAGTCTGGGATCATTACACAGCGAGAGGGAGAGTCTGGGATCATTACACAGCGAGAGAGTCTGGGATCATTACACAGCGAGAGGGAGAGTCTGGGATCATTGCACAGCGAGAGAGTGTGTCTGGGATCATTACACAGCGAGAGGGAGACAGTCTGGGATCATTACACAGCGAGAGTCTGGGATCATTACACAGCGAGAGAGAGAGTCTGGGATCATTACACAGCGAGAGAGAGTCTGGGATCATTACACAGCGAGAGAGTGTGTCTGGGATCATTGCACAGCGAGAGAGAGAGTCTGGGATCATTACACAGCGAGAGAGTCTGGGATCATTACACAGCGAGAGAGAGAGTCTGGGATCATTACACAGCGAGAGAGAGAGTCTGGGATCATTACACAGCGAGAGGGAGAGTCTGGGATCATTACACAGCGAGAGGGAGTCTGGGATCATTACACAGCGAGAGAGTGTGTCTGGGATCATTACACAGCGAGAGGGAGTCTGGGATCATTACACAGCGAGAGGGAGACAGTCTGGGATCATTACACAGCGAGAGAGTGTGTCTGGGATCATTACACAGCGAGAGAGAGAGTCTGGGATCATTACACAGCGAGAGAGAGTCTGGGATCATTACACAGCGAGAGAGAGTCTGGGATCATTACACAGCGAGAGAGAGAGTCTGGGATCATTACACAGCGAGAGAGTGAGTCTGGGATCATTACACAGCGAGAGTCTGGGATCATTACACAGCGAGAGAGAGTCTGGGATCATTACACAGCGAGAGAGAGAGTCTGGGATCATTACACAGCGAGAGTCTGGGATCATTACACAGCGAGAGAGAGTCTGGGATCATTACACAGCGAGAGAGTGTCTGGGATCATTACACAGCGAGAGAGAGAGTCTGGGATCATTACACAGCGAGAGGGAGAGTCTGGGATCATTACACAGCGAGAGAGAGTCTGGGATCATTACACAGCGAGAGAGAGTCTGGGATCATTACACAGCGAGAGAGAGTCTGGGATCATTACACAGCGAGAGTCTGGGATCATTACACAGCGAGAGGGAGTCTGGGATCATTACACAGCGAGAGAGAGAGTCTGGGATCATTACACAGCGAGAGAGAGAGTCTGGGATCATTACACAGCGAGAGAGTGAGTCTGGGATCATTACACAGCGAGAGTCTGGGATCATTACACAGCGAGAGAGAGTCTGGGATCATTACACAGCGAGAGAGAGTCTGGGATCATTACACAGCGAGAGAGAGAGTCTGGGATCATTACACAGCGAGAGAGAGTCTGGGATCATTACACAGCGAGAGAGAGTCTGGGATCATTACACAGCGAGAGAGAGAGTCTGGGATCATTACACAGCGAGAGAGAGAGTCTGGGATCATTACACAGCGAGAGAGTGAGTCTGGGATCATTACACAGCGAGAGTCTGGGATCATTACACAGCGAGAGAGAGTCTGGGATCATTACACAGCGAGAGAGAGAGTCTGGGATCATTACACAGCGACAGAGAGAGTCTGGGATCATTACACAGCGAGAGAGTGTCTGGGATCATTACACAGCGAGAGGGAGAGTCTGGGATCATTACACAGCGAGAGAGAGAGTCTGGGATCATTACACAGCGAGAGAGTCTGGGATCATTACACAGCGAGAGAGTGTCTGGGATCATTACACAGCGAGAGGGAGAGTCTGGGATCATTACACAGCGAGAGAGAGTCTGGGATCATTACACAGCGAGAGAGAGAGTCTGGGATCATTACACAGCGAGAGAGAGTCTGGGATCATTACACAGCGAGAGAGAGTCTGGGATCATTACACAGCGAGAGGGAGAGTCTGGGATCATTACACAGCGAGAGAGAGAGTCTGGGATCATTACACAGCGAGAGAGAGAGTCTGGGATCATTACACAGCGAGAGGGAGAGTCTGGGATCATTACACAGCGAGAGAGAGAGTCTGGGATCATTACACAGCGAGAGAGTGTGTCTGGTATCATTACACAGCGAGAGGGAGACAGTCTGGGATCATTACACAGCGAGAGAGTGTGTCTGGGATCATTACACAGCGAGAGAGAGAGTCTGGGATCATTACACAGCGAGAGAGAGAGTCTGGGATCATTACACAGCGAGAGTGTGTCTGGGATCATTGCACAGCGAGAGGGAGAGTCTGGGATCATTACACAGCGAGAGGGAGAGTCTGGGATCATTACACAGCGAGAGGGAGAGTCTGGGATCATTACACAGCGAGAGGGAGTCTGGGATCATTACACAGCGAGAGAGAGTCTGGGATCATTACACAGCGAGAGAGAGTCTGGGATCATTACACAGCGAGAGGGAGAGTCTGGGATCATTACACAGCGAGAGAGAGTCTGGGATCATTACACAGCGAGAGTCTGGGATCATTACACAGCGAGAGAGAGTCTGGGATCATTACACAGCGAGAGAGAGAGTCTGGGATCATTACACAGCGAGAGAGAGACAGTCTGGGATCATTACACAGCGAGAGAGTGTGTCTGGGATCATTACACAGCGAGAGGGAGAGTCTGGGATCATTACACAGCGAGAGGGAGAGTCTGGGATCATTACACAGCGAGAGAGAGTGTCTGGGATCATTACACAGCGAGAGAGAGTCTGGGATCATTACACAGCGAGAGAGAGTCTGGGATCATTACACAGCGAGAGGGAGAGTCTGGGATCATTACACAGCGAGAGAGAGACAGTCTGGGATCATTACACAGCGAGAGAGTGTGTCTGGGATCATTACACAGCGAGAGGGAGAGTCTGGGATCATTACACAGCGAGAGGGAGAGTCTGGGATCATTACACAGCGAGAGGGAGAGTCTGGGATCATTACACAGCGAGAGACAGTCAGTCTGGGATCATTACACAGCGAGAGGGAGAGTCTGGGATCATTACACAGCGAGAGAGAGTCTGGGATCATTACACAGCGAGAGGGAGAGTCTGGGATCATTACACAGCGAGAGAGAGTCTGGGATCATTACACAGCGAGAGTCTGGGATCATTACACAGCGAGAGAGAGTCTGGGATCATTACACAGCGAGAGAGAGAGTCTGGGATCATTACATAGCGAGAGAGAGACAGTCTGGGATCATTACACAGCGAGAGAGTGTGTCTGGGATCATTACACAGCGAGAGGGAGAGTCTGGGATCATTACACAGCGAGAGGGAGAGTCTGGGATCATTACACAGCGAGAGAGAGTGTCTGGGATCATTACACAGCGAGAGAGAGTCTGGGATCATTACACAGCGAGAGAGAGTCTGGGATCATTACACAGCGAGAGGGAGAGTCTGGGATCATTACACAGCGAGAGAGAGACAGTCTGGGATCATTACACAGCGAGAGAGTGTGTCTGGGATCATTACACAGCGAGAGGGAGAGTCTGGGATCATTACACAGCGAGAGGGAGAGTCTGGGATCATTACACAGCGAGAGGGAGAGTCTGGGATCATTACACAGCGAGAGACAGTCAGTCTGGGATCATTACACAGCGAGAGGGAGAGTCTGGGATCATTACACAGCGAGAGAGAGTCTGGGATCATTACACAGCGAGAGGGAGAGTCTGGGATCATTACACAGCGAGAGAGAGTCTGGGATCATTACACAGCGAGAGAGAGAGTCTGGGATCATTACACAGCGAGAGAGAGACAGTCTGGGATCATTACACAGCGAGAGAGTGTGTCTGGGATCATTACACAGCGAGAGGGAGAGTCTGGGATCATTACACAGCGAGAGGGAGAGTCTGGGATCATTACACAGCGAGAGAGAGTGTCTGGGATCATTACACAGCGAGAGAGAGTCTGGGATCATTACACAGCGAGAGAGAGTCTGGGATCATTACACAGCGAGAGGGAGAGTCTGGGATCATTACACAGCGAGAGAGAGACAGTCTGGGATCATTACACAGCGAGAGAGTGTGTCTGGGATCATTACACAGCGAGAGGGAGAGTCTGGGATCATTACACAGCGAGAGGGAGAGTCTGGGATCATTACACAGCGAGAGGGAGAGTCTGGGATCATTACACAGCGAGAGACAGTCAGTCTGGGATCATTACACAGCGAGAGGGAGAGTCTGGGATCATTACACAGCGAGAGAGAGTCTGGGATCATTACACAGCGAGAGGGAGAGTCTGGGATCATTACACAGCGAGAGAGAGTCTGGGATCATTACACAGCGAGAGTCTGGGATCATTACACAGCGAGAGAGAGTCTGGGATCATTACACAGCGAGAGAGAGAGTCTGGGATCATTACATAGCGAGAGAGAGACAGTCTGGGATCATTACACAGCGAGAGAGTGTGTCTGGGATCATTACACAGCGAGAGGGAGAGTCTGGGATCATTACACAGCGAGAGGGAGAGTCTGGGATCATTACACAGCGAGAGAGAGTGTCTGGGATCATTACACAGCGAGAGAGAGTCTGGGATCATTACACAGCGAGAGAGAGTCTGGGATCATTACACAGCGAGAGGGAGAGTCTGGGATCATTACACAGCGAGAGAGAGACAGTCTGGGATCATTACACAGCGAGAGAGTGTGTCTGGGATCATTACACAGCGAGAGGGAGAGTCTGGGATCATTACACAGCGAGAGGGAGAGTCTGGGATCATTACACAGCGAGAGGGAGAGTCTGGGATCATTACACAGCGAGAGACAGTCAGTCTGGGATCATTACACAGCGAGAGGGAGAGTCTGGGATCATTACACAGCGAGAGAGAGTCTGGGATCATTACACAGCGAGAGGGAGAGTCTGGGATCATTACACAGCGAGAGAGAGTCTGGGATCATTACACAGCGAGAGTCTGGGATCATTACACAGCGAGAGAGAGTCTGGGATCATTACACAGCGAGAGAGAGAGTCTGGGATCATTACACAGCGAGAGAGAGACAGTCTGGGATCATTACACAGCGAGAGAGTGTGTCTGGGATCATTACACAGCGAGAGGGAGAGTCTGGGATCATTACACAGCGAGAGGGAGAGTCTGGGATCATTACACAGCGAGAGAGAGTGTCTGGGATCATTACACAGCGAGAGAGAGTCTGGGATCATTACACAGCGAGAGAGAGTCTGGGATCATTACACAGCGAGAGGGAGAGTCTGGGATCATTACACAGCGAGAGAGAGACAGTCTGGGATCATTACACAGCGAGAGAGTGTGTCTGGGATCATTACACAGCGAGAGGGAGAGTCTGGGATCATTACACAGCGAGAGGGAGAGTCTGGGATCATTACACAGCGAGAGGGAGTCTGGGATCATTACACAGCGAGAGAGTCTGGGATCATTACACAGCGAGAGGGAGTCTGGGATCATTACACAGCGAGAGAGTCTGGGATCATTACACAGCGAGAGGGAGAGTCTGGGATCATTACACAGCGAGAGTCTGGGATCATTACACAGCGAGAGAGAGTCTGGGATCATTACACAGCGAGAGAGTCTGGGATCATTACACAGCGAGCGAGAGAGTCTGGGATCATTACACAGCGAGAGAGTCTGGGATCATTACACAGCGAGAGGGAGAGTCTGGGATCATTACACAGCGAGAGAGAGTCTGGGATCATTACACAGCGAGAGTCTGGGATCATTACACAGTGAGAGGGAGAGTCTGGGATCATTACACAGCGAGAGAGAGTCTGGGATCATTACACAGCGAGCGGGAGAGTCTGGGATCATTACACAGCGAGAGAGAGAGTCTGGGATCATTACACAGCGAGAGTGTCTGGGATCATTACACAGCGAGAGAGAGTGTCTGGGATCATTACACAGCGAGAGGGAGTCTGGGATCATTACACAGCGAGAGGGAGAGTCTGGGATCATTACACAGCGAGAGAGAGTCTGGGATCATTACACAGCGAGAGGGAGAGTCTGGGATCATTACACAGCGAGAGAGAGTCTGGGATCATTACACAGCGAGAGAGAGTCTGGGATCATTACACAGCGAGAGAAAGTCTGGGATCATTACACAGCGAGAGAGAGTCTGGGATCATTACACAGCGAGAGAGAGTCTGGGATCATTACACAGCGAGAGAGAGTCTGGGATCATTACACAGCGAGAGAGAGTCTGGGATCATTACACAGCGAGAGAGAGTCTGGGATCATTCCAGAAGGCCTTCGATAAGGTCCCACATAAAAGATTAGCATGGAAAATTGAGGCTCATGGGATAAAGGGGAAAGTTTTGGCGTGGATAGGGAACTGGCTGTCAGATAGAAAACAGAGAGTTGGAATAAACGGCTCATTTTCTGAATGGCAGGCAGTAACAAGTGGGGTACCACAGGGATCTGTCCTGGGCCCCCAGCTGTTCACAATTTACATTAATGACCTGGATCAGGGAGTCGGATGCAGCATTTCCAAATTTGCAGACGACACTAAACTAGGAGGGGGGGTGGGCTCAGAGGAAGAGACCAGGAAGCTCCAGAGCGATTTGGACAGACTGGGCGATTGGGCGGATAAATGGCAGATGCACTATAATGTGGACAAGTGCGAAGTTATCCACCTTGGGTGCAGGAACGGGAGGGCAAATTATTATTTAAATGGCAATAGATTGGGAGAGGGGGAAGTACAGAGAGACCTGGGTGTTCTTGTACACCAGTCACTGAAGGCGAGCATGCAGGTGCAACAGGCGGTCAAGAAGGCAAACGGTATGCTGGCCTTCATAGCAAAAGGGTTAGAATACAGGAACAGGGATACCTTGCTGCAGCTGTACAGGGCACTGGTGAGACCACACCTCGAGTACTGTGTACAGTTTTGGTCGCCTCATCTGAGGAAGGATGTTCTTGCCATGGAGGGGGTGCAGCGGCGATTCACCAGGCTGATACCAGGAATGGCGGGAATGACCTATGAGGAGAGACTATGTAGTTTAGGGATGTACACACTGGAGTTTAGAAGATTGAGAGGGGACCTCATAGAAGTGTATAAAATTCTGACAGGTCTAGACAGACTGGATGCAGAAGGAATGTTTCCCTTGGCGGGTGAGAACAGAACTAGAGGACATAATTTGAGGATAAGGGCTAAACCATTTAGGACAGAGATGAGGGGGAATTTCTTCACTCAGAGAGTGGTGAACCTGTGGAACTCATTGCCACAGAGGGCAGTGTACGCCAGCTCATTAAATATATTTAAGAGGGAATTAGATATATTTCTACGGGCAAAAGGGGTTAAGGGTTACGGAGAGAAGGCGGGGACGGGATACTGAATTAAAAGATCAGCCATGATCTCATCGAATGGCGGAGCAGGCACGAAGGGCCGAATGGCCTACTCCTGCTCCTATCTTCTATGTATCTATGTATCTATGTATTACACAGCGAGAGAGAGTCTGGGATCATTACACAGTGAGAGAGAGTCTGGGATCATTACACAGCGAGAGGGAGAGTCTGGGATCATTACACAGCGAGAGAGTCTGGGATCATTACACAGCGAGAGGGAGAGTCTGGGATCATTGCACAGCGAGAGAGTGTGTCTGGGATCATTACACAGCGAGAGGGAGACAGTCTGGGATCATTACACAGCGAGAGTCTGGGATCATTACACAGCGAGAGAGAGAGTCTGGGATCATTACACAGCGAGAGAGAGTCTGGGATCATTACACAGCGAGAGAGTGTGTCTGGGATCATTGCACAGCGAGAGAGAGAGTCTGGGATCATTACACAGCGAGAGAGTCTGGGATCATTACACAGCGAGGGAGAGAGTCTGGGATCATTACACAGCGAGAGAGAGAGTCTGGGATCATTACACAGCGAGAGGGAGAGTCTGGGATCATTACACAGCGAGAGGGAGTCTGGGATCATTACACAGCGAGAGAGTGTGTCTGGGATCATTACACAGCGAGAGGGAGTCTGGGATCATTACACAGCGAGAGGGAGACAGTCTGGGATCATTACACAGCGAGAGAGTGTGTCTGGGATCATTACACAGCGAGAGAGTCTGGGATCATTACACAGCGAGAGAGAGTCTGGGATCATTACACAGCGAGAGAGAGTCTGGGATCATTACACAGCGAGAGGGAGAGTCTGGGATCATTACACAGCGAGAGGGAGAGTCTGGGATCATTACACAGCGAGAGAGTGAGTCTGGGATCATTACACAGCGAGAGTCTGGGATCATTACACAGCGAGAGAGAGTCTGGGATCATTACACAGCGAGAGAGAGAGTCTGGGATCATTACACAGCGAGAGTCTGGGATCATTACACAGCGAGAGAGAGTCTGGGATCATTACACAGCGAGAGAGTGTCTGGGATCATTACACAGCGAGAGAGAGAGTCTGGGATCATTACACAGCGAGAGGGAGAGTCTGGGATCATTACACAGCGAGAGAGAGTCTGGGATCATTACACAGCGAGAGAGAGTCTGGGATCATTACACAGCGAGAGAGAGTCTGGGATCATTACACAGCGAGAGTCTGGGATCATTACACAGCGAGAGGGAGTCTGGGATCATTACACAGCGAGAGAGAGAGTCTGGGATCATTACACAGCGAGAGAGAGAGTCTGGGATCATTACACAGCGAGAGAGTGAGTCTGGGATCATTACACAGCGAGAGTCTGGGATCATTACACAGCGAGAGAGAGTCTGGGATCATTACACAGCGAGAGAGAGTCTGGGATCATTACACAGCGAGAGAGAGAGTCTGGGATCATTACACAGCGAGAGAGAGTCTGGGATCATTACACAGCGAGAGAGAGTCTGGGATCATTACACAGCGAGAGAGAGAGTCTGGGATCATTACACAGCGAGAGAGAGAGTCTGGGATCATTACACAGCGAGAGAGTGAGTCTGGGATCATTACACAGCGAGAGTCTGGGATCATTACACAGCGAGAGAGAGTCTGGGATCATTACACAGCGAGAGAGAGAGTCTGGGATCATTACACAGCGACAGAGAGAGTCTGGGATCATTACACAGCGAGAGTGTGTCTGGGATCATTACACAGCGAGAGGGAGAGTCTGGGATCATTACACAGCGAGAGAGAGAGTCTGGGATCATTACACAGCGAGAGAGTCTGGGATCATTACACAGCGAGAGAGTGTCTGGGATCATTACACAGCGAGAGAGAGAGTCTGGGATCATTACACAGCGAGAGAGAGTCTGGGATCATTACACAGCGAGAGAGAGTCTGGGATCATTACACAGCGAGAGGGAGAGTCTGGGATCATTACACAGCGAGAGAGAGAGTCTGGGATCATTACACAGCGAGAGAGAGAGTCTGGGATCATTACACAGCGAGAGGGAGAGTCTGGGATCATTACACAGCGAGAGAGAGAGTCTGGGATCATTACACAGCGAGAGTGTGTGTCTGGTATCATTACACAGCGAGAGGGAGACAGTCTGGGATCATTACACAGCGAGAGAGTGTGTCTGGGATCATTACACAGCGAGAGAGAGAGTCTGGGATCATTACACAGCGAGAGAGAGAGTCTGGGATCATTACACAGCGAGAGAGTCTGGGATCATTACACAGCGAGAGAGTGTCTGGGATCATTACACAGCGAGAGGGAGAGTCTGGGATCATTACACAGCGAGAGAGAGTCTGGGATCATTACACAGCGAGAGAGTGTCTGGGATCATTACACAGCGAGAGGGAGTCTGGGATCATTACACAGCGAGAGAGAGTCTGGGATCATTACACAGCGAGAGAGAGTCTGGGATCATTACACAGCGAGAGGGAGAGTCTGGGATCATTACACAGCGAGAGAGAGTCTGGGATCATTACACAGCGAGAGTCTGGGATCATTACACAGCGAGAGAGAGTCTGGGATCATTACACAGCGAGAGAGAGAGTCTGGGATCATTACACAGCGAGAGAGAGACAGTCTGGGATCATTACACAGCGAGAGAGTGTGTCTGGGATCATTACACAGCGAGAGGGAGAGTCTGGGATCATTACACAGCGAGAGGGAGAGTCTGGGATCATTACACAGCGAGAGAGAGTGTCTGGGATCATTACACAGCGAGAGAGAGTCTGGGATCATTACACAGCGAGAGAGAGTCTGGGATCATTACACAGCGAGAGGGAGAGTCTGGGATCATTACACAGCGAGAGAGAGACAGTCTGGGATCATTACACAGCGAGAGAGTGTGTCTGGGATCATTACACAGCGAGAGGGAGAGTCTGGGATCATTACACAGCGAGAGGGAGAGTCTGGGATCATTACACAGCGAGAGGGAGAGTCTGGGATCATTACACAGCGAGAGACAGTCAGTCTGGGATCATTACACAGCGAGAGGGAGAGTCTGGGATCATTACACAGCGAGAGAGAGTCTGGGATCATTACACAGCGAGAGGGAGAGTCTGGGATCATTACACAGCGAGAAAGAGTCTGGGATCATTACACAGCGAGAGTCTGGGATCATTACACAGCGAGAGAGAGTCTGGGATCATTACACAGCGAGAGAGAGAGTCTGGGATCATTACACAGCGAGAGAGAGACAGTCTGGGATCATTACACAGCGAGAGAGTGTGTCTGGGATCATTACACAGCGAGAGGGAGAGTCTGGGATCATTACACAGCGAGAGGGAGAGTCTGGGATCATTACACAGCGAGAGAGAGTGTCTGGGATCATTACACAGCGAGAGAGAGTCTGGGATCATTACACAGCGAGAGAGAGTCTGGGATCATTACACAGCGAGAGGGAGAGTCTGGGATCATTACACAGCGAGAGAGAGACAGTCTGGGATCATTACACAGCGAGAGAGTGTGTCTGGGATCATTACACAGCGAGAGGGAGAGTCTGGGATCATTACACAGCGAGAGGGAGAGTCTGGGATCATTACACAGCGAGAGGGAGAGTCTGGGATCATTACACAGCGAGAGACAGTCAGTCTGGGATCATTACACAGCGAGAGGGAGAGTCTGGGATCATTACACAGCGAGAGAGAGTCTGGGATCATTACACAGCGAGAGGGAGAGTCTGGGATCATTACACAGCGAGAGAGAGTCTGGGATCATTACACAGCGAGAGTCTGGGATCATTACACAGCGAGAGAGAGTCTGGGATCATTACACAGCGAGAGAGAGAGTCTGGGATCATTACACAGCGAGAGAGAGACAGTCTGGGATCATTACACAGCGAGAGAGTGTGTCTGGGATCATTACACAGCGAGAGGGAGAGTCTGGGATCATTACACAGCGAGAGGGAGAGTCTGGGATCATTACACAGCGAGAGAGAGTGTCTGGGATCATTACACAGCGAGAGAGAGTCTGGGATCATTACACAGTGAGAGAGAGTCTGGGATCATTACACAGCGAGAGGGAGAGTCTGGGATCATTACACAGCGAGAGAGAGACAGTCTGGGATCATTACACAGCGAGAGAGTGTGTCTGGGATCATTACACAGCGAGAGGGAGAGTCTGGGATCATTACACAGCGAGAGGGAGAGTCTGGGATCATTACACAGCGAGAGGGAGAGTCTGGGATCATTACACAGCGAGAGACAGTCAGTCTGGGATCATTACACAGCGAGAGGGAGAGTCTGGGATCATTACACAGCGAGAGAGAGTCTGGGATCATTACACAGCAAATAAGGTGCCACACAAGAGGTTTTTGCACAAAATTAGGACTCATGGTATTGGGGTAATATGGATTGAGGATTGGTTAATGGACAGAAAACAGAGAGTAGGAATAAACGGGACTTTCTCGGGTTGGCAGGCTGTAACTAGTGGGGTGCCGCAAGGATCAGTGTTGGGGCCTCAGCTATTCACAATCTATATTAATGACTTAGGTGAAGGGACCGAGTGTAACGTATCCAAGTTTGCTGATGATACAAAGTTAGGTGGGAAAGTAAGTTGTGAGGAGAACACAAAGAGGCTGCAGAGAGATATAGAAAGGTTGACTGAGTGGGCAAGAACATGGCAAATGGAATACAGTGTGGGGAAATGTGAAGTTATCCACTTTAGTAGGAAAAACAGAAAAGCAGAATATTTTTTGAATGGTGAGAAACTGGGAAATACTTGCACTCAGAGGGACCTGGGTGTCCTTGTACACGAATCACTGAAAGTTAACATACAGGTACAGCAAGCAATTAGGAAAGCAAATGGTACGTTGGCTTCTGTTACAAAGGGATTTGAGTATAAGAGTAAAGACATCTTACTGCAATTATATAGGGTCCTGGTGAGGCCACACCTGGAGTATTGTGGACAGTTTTGGTCTCCTTACCTAAGGAAGGATATACTTGCCATAGAGGGAGTGCAACGAAGGTTCACCAGACTGGTTCCTGGGATGGGGGGATTGTCCTATGAGGAGAGATTGAGTAGACTAGGCCTATATTCTCTAGAGTTTAGAAGAATGAGAGGTGATCTCATTGAAACATACAAAATTCTTACAGGGCTTGACAGGGTAGATGCAGGGAGGATGTTTCCCCTGGCTGGGGAGTCTAGAACCAGAGGTCACAGTCTCAGAATAAGGGGTCGGCCATTTAGGACTGAGATGAGGAGAAATTTCTTCACTCAGAGGGCGGTGAATCTTTGGAATTCTCTGCCCCAGAGGGCTTCGCCGGGATCAAGCGGAAGCCAAGCGCAAGGAGCACACGTCAACCCAAGCACCCCACCCACCCGCCCCTTCAACCACCGTCTGCCCCACCTGTGACAGAGACTGGAGGCCCCGCATTGGACTCATCAGTCACCTGCGAACTCATTTTTAATGTGGAAGCAAGTCATCCTCGGTTCCCAGGGACTGCCTGAGAAGAGAAGAAAGGAAAGAGCATACCATCGTGCAAAGAATCGTGTAGATTCAGGGGACTGGGAGAGAGAAAGACCAGCAAAGGAAGACAAAAAGATAGTAAGAGCTGCAAAAAGGGAATATGAAAAGAAACTTGCGAGGGATATCAAGATTAACACAAATGGTTTTAACAATTATATTAGAAGAGAAAGGGTAATGTGGGCCCTTCCAAATCAGCTGTGGGTAATATTGCAAATAAAAATAAGGAAATGGCAGACTTGTTGAATAATTACTTTGTGTCAGTCTTCACAGTAGAGGAAGAGGATAATAAATCTGACATTCCAGGGAAACTAATAACGAATCATGGACTGGAACTCACTAAAGTTAACGTGAGCAAGAAAACAGTATTAGAAAAAATAATGGCACTAAAGACTGACAAATCCCCAGGACCAGGTGGTGTCCACCAATGTTCACTCTAAGCTGCAGTTCTGCAGCTCCCGCGCAGCCGGCTCACCGGCTTTTAAAATAGGACATACATTTAGAAGGGGCGACGTGCCCAAAAAAATTTTGAACCAAAAAAGGATAGATCCGAGTATTAGCTAAATGGTCAAAAGCCTAAAGCTCCCTCTACACTGTCCCATCAAACACTCCCAGGGCAGGTACAGCACGGGTTAGATACAGAGTAAAGCTCCCTCTACACTGTCCCATCAAACACTCCGAGGGCAGGTACAGCACAGGGTTAGATACAGAGTAAAGCTCCATCGACATTGTCCCATCAAACACTCCCAGGGCAGGTACAGCACGGGTTAGATACAGAATAAAGCTCCCTCTACACTGTCCCATCAAACACTCCCAGGGCAGGTACAGCACGGGTTAGATACAGAGTAAAGCTCCCTCTACACTGTCCCATCAAACACTCCCAGGGCAGGTACAGCACGGGTTACATACAGAGTAAAGCTTCCTCTACACTGTCCCATCAAACACTCCCAGGGCAGGTACAGCACGGGTTAGATACAGAGTAAAGCTCCCTCTACACTGTCCCATCAAACACTCCCAGGGCAGGTACAGCACGGGTTAGACACAGAGTAAAGCTCCCTTTACACTGTCCCATCAAACACTCCCAGGGCAGGTACAGCACAGGTTAGATACAGAGTAAAGCTCCCTCTACACTGTCCCATCAAACACTCGCAGGTCGAGTACAGAATGAATATTTGAAGTGGGGGTACGGGAAGAGCAGAGCAGTGGAATTAATTCTGGAATGCTCTAACAGAGAGTTGTCAAAGATACAATGGGCTGAATGGCCTCCTTCTGTGCTGTAAACTTCCATGATCGTTGGAAGAGGCCCATCGGAGGGTCCGATTGATGGGAACACCTCGCACCCACCCCCCACGAGCTCGCTCCGTGACAGTGTTTTCTGCACACGGACATACCCAGGTTATACAGCAGGGCGAGAGCCTGAAACTCGGCTTCATTCTCATAATTCCCAGTGGAATAGCTGGCGAGTAGGCAGCTGAAACACTCCTGTATGTGAACGTCATTCATCTTCGGATCGAAGACCTGGATGGGCTCTTTGCACAGCCAGTACGCGGCACAGAGGAGGAAACGCAGACACTTCTCCAGAATGGTCACTCCGATTTGGCCGCTGACCCGTTGGATGGTCATGTCCTGACGGACACTGCGCAGACGGTCAAACACGTAGTCATAGACCTCTGCCCAGGGCTCCTCGCGCCTGGGAACGATTTCATCGATCAGGTAGTGGACAGTTTGCAGCAAGACACCGGCCGGGCGAAGCTCACACAGTCGAGCAGCCTCCTTCCCAGCCGCTGGCCGTGAATATTCCTTCACCGTTCTCTGCGGGTCAGCTTCGGGTGGCTGGGTTTCTCGCCGTTCCCACTAGGATTTCAAACTTGTGAAGTCTCTTCTGCCTCTGTCGCTCATCCCTCTCTCGATCCGGACACATGCCGAGGCAGGTTCCCACCTGGACCACATCCGGCTCCGCACACTTTGCAGACGTCATATCCGCGTTCGGCAAACCAGCATTCCCGAAGAGGAATATCCTGGCCTGAAGAAGGAAAGAGGAGATACATAGGAATATGAGCAGGGAGATATCCTTCGCTCCCCTGGCGATTCAGTCAGTTAAGATCATAGGCCATTCGGCCCATCGTGCCTGTGCCGGCTCTTTGGAAGAGCAATCCAACCAGGGGGCATAGATTTAAAGTAATTGGTCGGAGGTTTAGAGAGGATTTGAGGGGAAATTTTTTCACCCAGAGGGTGGTGGGGTCTGGAACTCACTGCCTGAAAGGGTGGGAGAGGCAGACACCCTCACCACATTTAAAAAGTGCTTGGATATGCACTTGAAGTGTCGTAACCGACAGGGCTACGGACCGAGAGCTGGGAAGTGGGATTAGGCTGGATCGTTCTTTGTCGGCCGGCACGGACACGACGGGCCGAATGGCCTCCTTCTGTGCCATAACTTTCTATGATTCTATAATCAGTCCCACTCCCCGCGGTTTCCCCACAGCTCCGCACTATTCCCCACAGCCACGCACTATTTCCCCCCACAGCCCCGCGCTATTCCCCCCCAGTATTTATCCAATTCCCCTTTTGAAAGTTACCATTGAATCTGCTTCCACCGCCCTTTCAGGCAGCGCGTTCCAGATCACAACAACTGAGGCAATGGGGGGAGGCCCCCAATGACGGGCAATCAAGAGACAAAAAACCCTGAAAATTAACAATTAAATTAAAGTTTGGTTACTGGGGTTAATGAAGCTCCAGGCCCTGCGGGAGGCCCCGAGCGTCAGTGACAGCCCGCCCGAAAACAACAAGACAAATCCCCGGCCCGGCCTCTCCCCGAGCCCCGGCCCGGCCTCACCCACCGCAGGCCCCGAGCTCCGGCCTCACCCACCGCAGGCCCCGAGCCATCGGCCTCTCCCACCGCAGGCCCCGAGCCCCGGCCCTCTCCCAGAGCCCCGGCCTCACCCACCGCAGGCCCCGAGCTCCGGCCTCTCCCAGAGCCCCGGCCTCAGCCACCGCAGGCCCCGAGCGCCAGCCTCTCCCAGAGCCCCGGCCTCAGCCACCGCAGGCCCCGAGCTCCGGCCTCTCCCAGAGCCCCGGCCTCAGCCACCGCAGGCCCCGAGCTCCGGCCTCTCCCACCGCAGGCCCCGAGCCCCGGCCTCACCCACCGCAGGCCCCGAGCCCCGGCCTCACCCACCGCCCCGGCCTCACCCACCGCAGGCCCCGAGCTCCGGCCTCTCCCACCGCAGGCCCCGAGCCCCGGCCTCTCCCACCGCAGGCCGCTGCTCCCCCGCGCCCTCCGGCGGTGGGAATGCCCTGGTTATTTGCCCCTTTCCCCCAAGTCCCCCCAAAGCCGCAGCGTCTCCCCCACTGGCCCCATTCGACCCCATTGCCCCTCACTTCCCCCCCCCACTGACCCCATTCCCCCTCACTTTCCCCCCCACTGAACCCATTCCCCCTCACTTTCCCCCCACTGACCCAATTCCCGCTCACTTTCCCCCCCACTGACCCCATTCCCCCTCACTGACCCCATTCCCCCTCACTTTCCCCCCACTGACCCCATTCCCCCTCACTTTCCCCCCACTGACCCCATTCCCCCTCACTTTCCCCCCACTGACCCCATTCCCCCCTCACTTTCCCCCCACTGACCCCATTCCCCCTCACTTTCCCCCCACTGACCCCTTTCCCCCCACTGACCCCATTCCCCCTCACTTTCCCCCCACTGACCCCATTCCCCCTCACTTTCCCCCCACTGACCCCATTCCCCCTCACTTTCCCCTCACTGACCCCATTCCCCCTCACTTTCCCCTCACTGACCCCATTCCCCCTCACTTTCCCCTCACTGACCCCATTCCCCTCACTTTCCCCATTCCCCCTCACTTTCCCCATTCCCCCTCACTTTCCCCATTCCCCCTCACTGACCCCATTCCCGCTCACTTTCCCCCCCACTGACCCCATTCCCCCCTCACTTCCCCCCCACTGACCCCATCCCCCCTCACTTCCCCCATCCCCCCTCACTTCCCCCATCCCCCCCTCACTGACCCCATCCCCCCTCACTGACCCCATCCCCCCTCACTTCCCCCCCACTGACCCCATCCCCCCTCACTTTCCCCCCACTGACCCCATCCCCCCTCACTTTCCCCCCCACTGACCCCATTCCCCCTCACTTTCCCCTCACTGACCCCATTCCCCCTCACTTTCCCCCCCCACTGAACCCATTCCCCCTCACTTTCCCCTCACTGACCCCATTCCCCCTCACTGACCCCATTCCCCCTCGCTTTCCCCCTCACTGACCCCATTCCCCCTCACTGACCCCATTCCCCTCACTTTCCCCTCACTGACCCCATTCCCCCCCACTGACCCCATCCCCCCTCACTTTCCCCCCCACTGACCGCATCCCCCCTCACTTCCCCCTCACTGACCCCATTCCCCCTCACTGACCCCATTCCCCCTCACTTCCCCTCACTGACCCCATTCCCCCCCACTGACCCCATTCCCCCTCACTTTCCCCCCCCACTGACCCCATTCCCCTTCACTTTCCCCCCCCCACCCCTTCACTTTCCCCCCCCCACCCCTTCACTTTCCCCCCCCACCCCTTCACTTTCCCCCCCCACCCCTTCACTTTCCCCCCCCACCCCTTCACTTTCCCCCCCACCCCTTCACTTTCCCCCCCACCCCTTCACTTTCCCCCCCCACCCCTTCACTTTCCCCCCCCCACCCCTTCACTTTCCCCCCCCACCCCCTTCACTTTCCCCCCCCCACCCCTTCACTTTCCCCCCCCACCCCTTCACTTTCCCCCCCCACCCCTTCACTTTCCCCCCCCCCACCCCTTCACTTTCCCCCCCCACCCCTTCACTTTCCCCCCCCCACCCCTTCACTTTCCCCCCCCACCCCTTCACTTTCCCCCCCCCCACCCCTTCACTTTCCCCCCCCCACCCCTTCACTTTCCCCCCCACCCCTTCACTTTCCCCCCACCCCTTCACTTTCCCCCCCCCACCCCTTCACTTTCCCCCCCCCACCCCTTCACTTTCCCCCCCCACCCCTTCACTTTTCCCCCCCCACCCCTTCACTTTCCCCCCCCCCACCCCCTTCACTTTCCCCCCCCACCCCTTCACTTTCCCCCCCACCCCTTCACTTTCCCCCCCCCACCCCTTCACTTTCCCCCCCCCACCCCTTCACTTTCCCCCCCCACCCCTTCACTTTCCCCCCCCACCCCTTCACTTTCCCCCCCCACCCCTTCACTTTCCCCCCCCCACCCCTTCACTTTCCCCCCCCACCCCTTCACTTTCCCCCCACCCCTTCACTTTCCCCCCCCCCTTCACTTTCCCCCCCCTTCACTTCACTTTCCCCCCCACCCCTTCACTTTCCCCCCACCCCTTCACTTTCCCCCCACCCCTTCACTTTCCCCCCCACCCCCTTCACTTTCCCCCCCCACCCCTTCACTTTCCCCCCCACTGACCCCATTCCCCCTCACTTACCCCCCCCACTGACCCCATTCCCCCTCACTTTCCCCCCCACTGACCCCATCCCCCCTCACTTCCCCCATCCCCCCTCACTTCCCCCCCACTGACCCCCATCCCCCTCACTTCCCCCATCCCCCCTCACTTCCCCCCCACTGACCCCATCCCCCCTCACTTTCCCCCCACTGACCCCATCCCCCCTCACTTTCCCCCCCCACTGACCCCATCCCCCCTCACTTCCCCCCCACTGACCCCCTCACTTCCCCCCCACTGACCCCATCCCCCCTCACTTTCCCCCCACTGACCCCATCCCCCCTCACTTTCCCCCCACTGACCCCATCCCCCCTCACTTTCCCCCCACTGACCCCATCCCCCCTCACTTTCCCCCCACTGACCCCATTCCCCCTCACTTTCCCCCCCACTGACCCCATTCCCCCTCACTTTCCCCCCCACTGACCCCATTCCCCCTCACTTCCCCCCCCCACTGACCCCATTCCCCCCTCACTTCCCCCCCCCCACTGGACCCATTCCCCCTCACTTTCCCCTCACTGACCCCATTCCCCCTCACTGACCCCATTCCCCCTCACTGACCCCATTCCCCCTCATTTCCCCCCCCACTGACCCCATCCCCCCTCACTTTCCCCCCCACTGACCGCATCCCCCCCTCACTTTCCCCCCCCACTGACCCCATTCCCCCTCACTTTCCCCCCCCCACTGACCCCATTCCCCCTCACTTTCCCCCCCCACTGACCCCATTCCCCCCTCACCTATCCCCCCACTGACCCCATTCCCCCTCACTTACCCCCCCACTGACCCCATTCCCCCTCACTTTCCCCCCCCACTGACCCCATCCCCCCTCACTTCCCCCCATTCCCCCCACTGACCCCATCCCCCCTCACTTTCCCCCCACTGACCCCATCCCCCCTCACTTTCCCCCCACTGACCCCATTCCCCCTCACTTTCCCCCCACTGACCCCATTCCCCCTCACTTTCCCCCCACTGACCCCATTCCCCCTCACTTTCCCCCCCACTGACCCCATTCCCCCTCACTTTCCCCCCCACTGAACCCATTCCCCCTCACTTTCCCCCCCACTGAACCCATTCCCCCTCACTTTCCCCTCACTGACCCCATTCCCCCTCACTGACCCCATTCCCCCTCACTGACCCCATTCCCCCTCACTTTCCCCCCACTGAACCCATTCCCCCCTCACTTTCCCCTCACTGACCCCATTCCCCCCCACTGACCCCATTCCCCCCTCACTTCCCCCCCCACTGACCCCATTCCCCCTCACTTCCCCCCCACTTCCCCCCCCCCCACTGACCCCATTCCCCCTCACTTTCCCCCCCCACTGAACCCATTCCCCCTCACTTTCCCCTCACTGACCCCCATTCCCCCCCACTGACCCCATCCCCCCTCACTTTCCCCCCCACTGACCGCATCCCCCCCTCACTTTCCCCCCCCACTGACCCCATTCCCCCTCTTTCCCCCCCCACTGACCCCATTCCCCCCTCACTTTCCCCCCCCACTGACCCCATTCCCCCTCACTTATCCCCCCCACTGACCCCATTC